>NC_056439.1:39484792-39572292 GCF_018296145.1 Oncorhynchus tshawytscha | reverse complement strand
AGAGAGACAGAGAGAGTGAGAGACAGGGAGATACAGAGAGGCACAGAGAGTGAGAGACAGGGAGAGATGTGTGATGTTTACTGTTAATTTGTATTGTTTATTTCACTTTATATATTCACTTTATATATTATCTACCTCACTTGCTTTGGCAATGTTAACACGTTTCCCATGCCAATAAAGCCCTTGACTTGAATTGAATTGAGAGACAGAGAGACAGAGATAGTGAGATACAGGGAGAAACAGAGAGACAGAGAGAGTGAGACAGGGAGAGACAGAGAGACAGAGAGAGTGAGACAGGGAGAGACAGAGAGACAGAGAGACAGAGAGACAGAGAGAGTGAGACAGGGAGAGACAGAGAGACAGAGAGAGTGAGACAGGGAGAGACAGACAGAGAGACAGAGAGACAGAGAGAGTGAGACAGGGAGAGACAGAGAGACAGAGAGAGTGAGACAGGGAGAGACAGAGAGACAGAGAGACAGAGAGACAGAGAGAGTGAGACAGGGAGAGACAGAGAGACAGAGAGAGTGAGACAGGGAGAGACAGAGAGACATGGAGAGACAGAGAGACAGAGAGAGAGAGAGTGAGAGACAGGACAAAACAGAGAGACAGAGAGAGTGAGAGACAGGGAGATACAGAGAGGCACAGAGAGTGAGAGACAGGGAGAGATGTGTGATGTTTACTGTTAATTTGTATTGTTTATTTCACTTTATATATTCACTTTATATATTATCTACCTCACTTGCTTTGGCAATGTTAACACATGTTTCCCATGCCAATAAAGCCCTTGACTTGAATTGAATTGAGAGACAGAGAGACAGAGATAGTGAGATACAGGGAGAAACAGAGAGACAGAGAGAGTGAGAGGGAGTGAGAGACAGAAATAAACAGATATTCAGAGTGGTCTGCTATGGTGGTCTGCTTGAAACATGTTGGTATTACAGACTCAGACAGGGAGAGGTTGAACATGTCAGTGAAGACACTTGCCAGTTGGTCAGCGCATGCTTGGAGTACACGTCCTGGTAATGCGTCCCTGTGGCCTGTTTGAATGTTGACCTGTTTGAAGGTCTTACTCACATCGGCTCTCGAGAGCGTGATCACACAGTCGTCCGGAACAGCTGGTGGTCTCATGCATGTTTCAGTGTTACTTGCCTCAAAGTTATTTAGCTCGTCTGGTAGGCCTGTGTCACTGGGATGCTCTCGGCTGTGCTTCCCTTTGTAGTCAGGTCCAAATGATTGCCACTATTGATGAAGATGAGCAAAAAGACTGAACAGAATAAATAATACAAATACTGAGCTATATTGTATGCAAAAAAAACTTTTATTGTATTTTATCCTGAGATAATGAGATTTTGTGTTTCAAGATATTTAAAAACAATCTCAAAAAGATAGGGGTCAAAATTATTGTCAGCCCTGTTTATAAATAACTTTCAATATCAATAACTCATTTTGCGAGGATAATGGCGATGAGCATTTTTCAAAAGTGTTTTATGAGATCAGAGAACACATTGGGAGGGTTCTTTGACCATTTTGGAAATAGAGCTCTTTGGCAACACGCACCAATGGGGGGTTTGGTGTCGAAATGAGAATGCATAGGCAGAAAATAATCCCATTCGCCGATGTCGCAATTCTGCATCTGCGGTGAAAGGTGGCAGAGCTAGAGCGATGTTTGTCAGGCCATGAGACATCTCGAAAATTGGTCTTCTTCTCACACAATCTATCTATGACCCCCACAAGTGTCTTGAGACTCATCTGAAGTCGGTACAGCTGATCTACCTACTTCTGTCTGTAGTGTCTGAACAGTTTGGGCTACACACTTCCGGTGTGAAAAGGTGAAAAGGTGAGACTCTTATGAATTTTCTATACCCTTTGACTTATTCCACATTTTGTTGTGTTACAGCCTGAATTTAAAATGGATTAAATATATATATATATTCTTCACACAATACCCCATAATGACAACATTTTTAGAAATTTTGCCAAACTTATTGAAACTGAAATACAGAAATATCTCATTGACATAATTATTCATACCCCTGAGTCAATACATGTCGAATCCCCGTTGGTGTCACGTTAATATGAAGGATCGGGAGACAGACACAGGAATGCGTAATAGTTTTTTTTATTCTACCCCAAATTATGACGAAGACCAAGCAAACACTATACAACAACACAGGGTTGAAACCCAAACAAAAGAGTGAGGAGTACCTTGAGTAAATAACACACGAGCACAATGATTAACACACAGGACGAGACCTGTAATCATCTGCGCAATCCACAATGGACCGAAAGCCAAAACACACAGCACAGGTACTCACACGAACCAACGGACATAGTAACAATAATCGACCGCCCAATGGAAACCAAAGGGCACACTTATACAAGTACTAATCCGTGGGAATAGGGGACAGGTGTGCGTGATGAAAGTTCTGGAGGGATCCGTGACAGCTGGCAGCGATTAAAGCTGTGAGTCTTTCTGGGTAAGAATCTAAGAGCTTTCCACACCTGGATTGTGTAACATTTGTCCATTATTTGTTTAAATAATCAAGCTCTGTCAAATTGGTTATGGATCATTGCTAGACAACGATTTTCAGGTCTTGCAATAGATTTTCAATTAGATTTAAGTGATAAACTGTAACTCGACCACACAGGAACTTTCACTGTCTCCAGTGTAGATTTGGCCTTGTTTTATGTTATTGTCCTCCTGAAAGGTGAATTAATCTCCCAGTGTCTGGTGTAAAGCAGACTGAATCAGGTTTTCCGCTTTAATTTTACATGTGCTTACAGTAGCTCCAATTTCAAAAAAATTTATTCTGAAAACCCCCCAGTCCTTAACAATTGCAAGCATTCCCATAACATGATGCAGCAGCCACTATGCTTGAAAATATGGAGAGTGGTTGTCAGTAAAGTGTTGTATTGGATTTGCCCCAAACATAACACTTTGTATTCAGGACAAAAAGTGAATTGCTCTGCCAAATGTATTGCAGGTTTACGTTAGCGCCTTGTTGCAAACAGGATGTATGTTTTGGAATATTATTTATTCTGTACAGGCTTCCTTTTTTCACTCTGTCATTTAGGTTAGTATGGTGGAGTAACTACAATGTTGTTAATCCATCCTCAGTTTTCTCCTTTCACAGCCATTCAACTCTAAATGTTTTAAAATCACCATTGGCCTCATGGTGAAATCCATGGGGGGTTTCTTTCTGGTTAAATCTGTGGTTGAAATTCACTGCTCGACTGACGGACTTCAAAGATAATTGTATGTGTGGGGTACAGAGATGAGTCAGTCATTAAAAAATAATGTTCAACACTATTATTGCGCACATAGTGAGTCCATGGAACTTATTATGTGACTTGTTAAGCAAAAGTTTACTCTTGAACTATAACAAAAGGGTTAAATGACATTCTCCCAATCTTCTTCTGGATCATCCAAATGCTCTCTAGCAAACTTCAGACGGGCCTGGACATGTACTGGCTTAAGCAGGGGGACACGTCTGGCACTGCAGGATTTGAGTCCCTGGTGGCATAGTGTGTTACTGATGGTAGGCTTTGTTACTTTGGTCCCAGCTCTCTGCAGGTCCTTCACTAGGTCCCCCCATGTGGTTCTGGGATTTTTGCTCACCGTTCTTGTGATCATTTTGACCCCACGAAGTGAGATCTTGCGTGGAGCCCCAGATCGAGGTAGATTATCAGTGGTCTTGTATGTCTTCCATTTCCTAATAATTGCTCCCACAGTTGATTTCTTCAAACCAAGCTGCTTACCTATTGCAGATTCAGTCTTCCCAGCCTGGTGCAGGTCTACAATTTTGTTTCTGGTGTCCTTTGACAGCTCTTTGGTCTTGGCCATAGTGGAGTTTGGAGTGTGACTGTTTGAGGTTGTGGACAGGTGTCTTTTATACTGATAACAAGTTCAAACAGGTGCCATTAATACAGGTAATGAGTGGAGGACAGAGGAGCCTCTTAAAGAAGAAGTTACAGGTCTGTGAGAGCCAGAAATCTTGCTTGTTTATAGGTGACCAAATACTTATTTTCCACCATAATTTGCAAATAAATTAATAAAAAATCCTACAATGTGATTTTCTGGATTTTTTTTCTCATTTTGTCTGTCATAGTTGAAGTGTACCTATGATGAAAATTACAGGTCTCTCTCATCTTTTTAAGTGGGAGAACATGCACAATTGGTGGCTGACTAAATACTTTTTTGCCCCACTGTACCTCTCCTTAATGCAACCGCTGTGTCAGATTTTTTAAAAACTTTACTGAAAAAGCAAACCTTGCAATAATCTGAGACGGCGCTCAGAAAAATAATCAAATTATCTGCCATGTTGGAGTCAACAGAAACCAGAAATCACATTATAAATATTCCCTTACCTTTGATGATTTTCATCAGAATGCACTCCCAGGAATCGCAGTTCCACAATAAATGCTTGATTTGTTCGATAATGTCCGTTATTTATGTCCATTAGGTACACAAATCCAAATGCCCTGTGCATTACTTCGGACAAAAACTTCAAAAAGTTATATTACAGGTCGAAGAAACATTTCAAACTAAGTACAGAATCAATCATTAGGATGTTTTCATCATAAATCTTCAAGAAATCCTTTGTGTCTATAGGAGCATTGGAACGCAGGGCGATATCATGTGGAATGCGCATGACCAGGAAATGGATCTCTGCCAGTAGCCTGACTCATTCAGCTCTTATTCAGTCCCACAGTAGAAGCCTCATTCAAGTTTCTAAAGATGGTTGACATCTAGTGGAAGCCCTAGGAAGTGAATGAATGAATGAAGACAACTTCATTCATATCCCACTGTGAATTCAATAGGGCCTGGGTGGAAAATCGACCAACCTCAGATTTCTCACTTCCTGATTGGAATTCTTCTCAGGTTTTTGCCTGCCATATGAGTTCTGTTATACTCACAGACATCATTCAAACAGTTTTAGAAACTTCAGAGTGTTTCCTATCTAATACTACTAATAATATGCATATATTAGTAACTGAGACTGAGGAGCAGGCCGTTTACTCTGGGCACCTTTCATCCAAGCTACTCAATATTTATTGAAAAGGAGCATCAAGCTCATCTCCGTGCACTTTCACCACCCTGTGAAGTTCATAACTTATTTCATCTGTAGCCTAATAAACTGCATGCTTTCCCATGATGTTGTAACATTTATTATCCAACGTACTTTACTCACATAAAAGGGTTGGATGTAAATCGGGTTAATATCGAGCCATTTTGAGGATGCTGGAATTATATTTTGGACGAAGGTGTGCATGCCTACTGTGAGTAGAAAAAATACGTATTTACCTGATTTATTTCATATTACTGGTTAACAATAAACATTTAACTAATAGTAAGACATTTCTGTCTTACTAGTGTCTGAGTTTTTATGGTCTCCACTCTAGTTCCCTGCAGCTAATCTGGGCTTATGGTCACCAGAGATGGCTTGAGCTGACAAATGAGTTAAAGACTGCATTACATAGACAGAATGTGTTTTACTAGAGATAGTTTAGGAGTAGAACAATCCCTAATTTTCTCAAAATCATCCTTGCATCTGGGAAACTAAACCAGGTTAGGTTAAGACAACAACCCCGTGCAAATAACGACTGGATGAACCCAGAGTGGCCCCAAGCTGAATGGGTGGAACCAATCATGACTAAGCATTGTTAGTGTCAGCTATATATAGTATTCTGCATTTGTGTAAAGGTTAGGTTACTCAGTCCAACACTCAAGGGTGTGGGGTCGACCAGCCTCATTATTGCAATAATTAATCAGTATTGAATAAAGGTGACTGTTTGAAGAAATGACAAAGTCTTTCTCACTTGGATAGAATTTCCACCACAATATTTGTCGACCCAGATGGGACATTAAACTACACCTGCTGACTGCTCCTGAGGATCTTGGTTTAACCGTGCACGGGGCCACACCAACTGGCTCAAGGGAAACCCGCTCTCCACTGAAGGAGAAGCCAGGGGCCTGCCTAAGATCTGAAGGACGGTGTCAGGAGGGTGGTTACTGTGTGCCGAACACACACAGAGAAATAGGGTGAGAATGACATTTCTTTAAAACAATTATTATTCTTTTTGAGGTTTGTGGGAACTGCCATCTGACATTAACATCCAGAATCTGTGTGAACTGGATTAAAACTAGAATCTGTGTGAACTGGATTAAAACTAGAATCTGTGTGAACTGGATTCAAACTAGAATCTGTGTGAACTGGATTAAAACTAGAATATGTGTGAACTGGATTAAAACTAGAATCTGTGTGAACTGGATGAACTGGATGAATTTAAGACTTTAAAGCAAAAACCCGGTGTGGGTTAGAGACCTGTGTGGGTTAGAGACCTGTGTGGGTTAGAGACCTGTGTGGGTTAGAGACCTGTGTGGGTTAGAGACCTGTGTGGGTTAGAGATCTGTGTGGGTTAGAGACCTGTGTGGGTTAGAGACCTGTGTGGGTTAGAGACCTGTGTGGGTTAGAGACCTGTGTGGGTTAGAGACCTGTGTGGGTTAGAGATCTGTGTGGGTTAGAGACCTGTGTGGGTTAGAGACCTGTGTGGGTTAGAGACCTGTGTGGGTTAGAGACCTGTGTGGGTTAGAGACCTGTGTGGGTTAGAGACCTGTGTGGACTCCAAAAAGCACTATAGAAATATTAGAGAATGCATTAGAGAATGCATTATAATGAATAGTATAAAATAGTAAGGTGCACCTGTGAAGTTACTGCCATTTTAAGGTTGTGAGATCCTGTAAGATGGGTTAGTGTTGTAAGATGTAAATGTATGAGTTGTGTTATCTCAGGACCTAATGCCGAGATAGAAATGAGAAAATATTCCTGCAGGTTTTAGCAAAGCCATAAAGACTCTAACAGAAGTGCATGCAAATTCTACCAATTCGACTCAAATATGGGAATAAAATTTAATCATGGATAAAATTCGACCCTGCTGAATGGCAAATTCCAATCTTAAATAATTTAGGGATGTAATTGTGACTTGGCACAATGTTATAAAAGAAGAATCATTAGCTCAATACACCAGTGTATTGATGTTAGTGTTCTATCAGCGCAATAGCACCAACTGTACTATTTGAGTATGGACGTTGCTAAATGGGGTACTTGGTAAATTCGCTCAAGCTATTTGTTCGGATTTCAGAGCACTGGTTTGAATGTACCAGAATGCAGAATAACTGGTGAATTTATATATGCTCAATGCCGGGTGTACGGCCGGTGTCAGTAAATAACGTCATTTGAATTACTGCCAGCAGCACAGTTAGTCACCAACGTTTTGAATAAACATGTAAAGAGCCTAACCAGCTCTGCGAGGTTAGTAGAATGAAGAGTGAAGATGTATTCTCTTGTTTGTGTCTGGAAGTAGCGTTAGCTAAGTTAGCTAACCAACTTTAGCCAGTTAGCTTGGGTGTTTGACTGCCATGTGGCAAGAAAGGTATTATACATTATGAATCAGAGAGCTTGGATCAACCCTGCACCTTAAGCGTATTTTGGGGGTAAATAATCATTGTGAGAATCAAATATATTAACAATGATGTTTATTAAAATGGGCCCCACGAATTTGATGTTTAAAAATAGGCAAACTTTATTTCATAATCATTACAACCAGCAAAATAAGAGATAATATATTCAAGTGGCCCCCCTGTGAACAGAAGTTATGTTGTTTTGACTATAATTATAGAACAATTGTTCACCTGGTAAAGTAACGTCAGCGGAAAGACAGAGGTAGACTCTGGCTGAGATTGTCCAGGGCTTTCTGAGTGAAGGGAAGAGATGTAGACTCTGGCTGAGATTGTCCAGGGCTTTCTGAGTGAAGGGAAGAGATGTAGACTGTAGCTGAGATTGTCCAGGGCTGTCTGAGTGAAGGGAAGAGATGTAGACTCTGGCTGAGATTGTCCAGGGCCAGGGCTGTCTGATGTAGACTCTGTGAAGGGAAGAGATGTAGACTGGCTCCAGGGGCTGAGATTGTCCAGGGCTGTCTGAGTGAAGGGAAGAGATGTAGACTCTGGCTGAGATTGTCCAGGGCTTTCTGAGTGAAGGGAAGAGATGTAGACTCTGGCTGAGATTGTCCAGGGCTGTCTGAGTGAAGGGAAGAGATGTAGACTCTGGCTGAGATTGTCCAGGGCTTTCTAGACTCTGGCTGAAGGGAAGAGATGTAGACTGTAGCTGAGATTGTCCAGGGCTGTCTGAGTGAAGGGAAGAGATGTAGACTGTAGCTGAGATTGTCCAGGGCTTTCTGAGTGAAGGGAAGAGATGTAGACTGTAGCTGAGATTGTCCAGGGCTTTCTGAGTGAAGGGAAGAGATGTAGACTGTAGCTGAGATTGTCCAGGGCTTTCTGAGTGAAGGGAAGAGATGTAGACTCTGGCTGAGATTGTCCAGGGCTGTCTGAGTGAAGGGAAGAGATGTAGACTAGTGAAGGTAACAAAGGAAAGTTAGTCAATTGCAAAGTATGATTTTTTATTTTTATTGTTTGGAATTGATTAAAAATTGGCTGATGTATTTTCTACACTTACTGCATTACAGGTTAATCTTAAAATAATAGACACATTAATGAGTGTGAAGCAGAGGTTGGTATAAAAAATATAGAGTAATATTGTAAACATTGCCTTCTAGTAAGGAGAGAATAAGCATGGTTTGGTTTCTTTTATTTTATTTGATAAACTTTTTTTTTTTTTAGTGATGAAGACATTGATAATGAGGGTTGATGTTCATTTAATGAGTGTTGACGTATGTGAATGGTAATATCTTATTATTGAGTTTTCTGATAGCACTCTAATGATGCGATATTTTAGTAATACAAGGTTAAATAATGAGTAGAGTGGTAATGGAGACTACTGCGCCCGCTGCATTTGGGGAGGATGCTGTGGTGCAAGCCTTATCATCTTTTTCAAAATAGCAGCAACAAATCCTCTAGAAAGCAGCGGGACAGGAAAATGGTACATAGGGGTGTATGGCCTCGGCTAGATCAATATGGGTTCATACAGATTACGGTCTTTGTTCTAAGGGAGACGTAGGAGACCACACCTCAAACAACTTTTGAATAGATGCCTGGGATAAAATATCACTGGTTCCTAATGCTAAAGAAATGTTTTGTTTCTCTTGCAAGATAATTCGGGTAGTCATTTTCTCTCTCTTTGAAATGTTTCCTGAGGCTATGGTCTTGGGAGAACAGTTAGTGAAATTTGGCAGTTTTACAGGTATAAAGGTATCCGGATTCGGTGGTAAAGAGGAGTTACCAAATTAAAAAAGGCCTTTGTTTGTTTTTGCCATATGGTTTACCACACACACACACCAGCTGAAGGAGTAGACTGTCCTTGTAAATAATAATTTGTTCTTAACTGATTCCATATGTGTTATTTCATAGTTGTGATGCCTTCACTAGTATTCTACAATGTAGAAAAAAGTACAAATAAAGACAAATCCTGGAATGAGTAGGTGTGTCCAAACTTTTGACTTGCTTAATGAATTAGATTCATATTATGGTGTTCCTATTCCAAGATTGCTTGTAGTGTACTATGACATTTCTGCAGACAGACAGACAGACAGACAGACAGACAGACAGACAGACAGACAGACAGACAGACAGACAGACAGACAGACAGACAGACAGACAGACAGACAGACAGACAGACAGACAGACAGACAGACAGACAGACAGACAGACAGACAGACAGACAGACAGACAGACAGACAGACAGACAGACAGACAGACAGACAGACAGACAGACAGACAGACAGACAGACAGACAGACAGACAGACAGACAGACAGACAGACAGAGACAGACAGACAGACAGACAGACAGACAGACAGAGACAGACAGACAGACAGACAGACAGACAGACAGACAGACAGACAGACAGACAGACAGACAGACAGACAGACAGACAGACAGACAGACAGACAGACAGACAGAGACAGACAGACAGACAGACAGACAGACAGACAGACAGACAGACAGACAGACAGACAGACAGACAGACAGACAGACAGACAGACAGACAGACAGACAGACAGACAGACAGACAGACAGACAGACAGACAGACAGACAGACAGACAGACAGACAGACAGACAGACAGACAGACAGACAGGCGGGTGGGTGGGTAAGCTAGAGAGAGGAGGAGAGAGTATGTACATTTTGAGCAGGCAGAGCAGAGCTATGGAGGGAAGGAGTTCTGTGGTTGGAGCTTTAGAACAGGTATCTCTCCTTAGCAGCCACAAACAGCTGAAGGCCTGGCAGCATCTTAATCCCAGCAAGCTGTCACAAATAAGCCAGCTATGCTTCAGAACAAGAGAATGAGAGAGGGATGGAGAGATGGAGCGAGGGATAGAGTGAAGGGAGGAGGGAAGGATGCAGGGAAGGAAGAAGGGAGAAGTTAATTGAGGGGAGCTACAAAGCATGACAAAATATAAATAGAAGGAAGATATGAGCGATGTAGAGAGAGCAAAGGATGGGAAGAAGATGTGAAAGAGAGACAGAAGGAAGGAAGGAGCGAGGGAGGGGGAGGGAGGGAGGGATGGATAAAGAGAGAGATGGGTGCTTTAAGGCGGCGATTCAGCTGTCTCCAACGGGGGTCTAACTGGCACTAATGAGGGTAGCCACTCTAGGGAGTCGGGGAGGGAGTGTGTGTTTAGAGGGAGGCAGAAGGAAGTGAGGGTTTGGTTGGCATTGCCGGTTTCTCTCTTCCTCCTTAGCTCCCTCTCTCTCTCCTGGCTGCTTGGGAACACAATCCAGAATATCTCCAGAATATCTACACATACAGTCGTGGCCAAATGTTTTGAGAATGACACAAATATTAATTTGCACAAAGTTTGCTGCTTCGGTGTCTTTAGATATTTTTTTCAGATGTTAATATTCAATACTGAAGTATAATAACAAGCATTTCATAAGTGTCAAAGGCTTTTATTGACAATTACATGAAGTTGATGCAAAGAGTCAATATTTGCAATGTTGACCCTTCTTTTTCAAGACCTCTGCAATCCGCCCTGGTATGCTGTCAATTAACTTCTGGGCCACATCCTAACTGATGGCAGCCCATTCTTGCATAATCAACGCTTGGAGTTTGTCAGAATTTTTGTGTTTTGTTTGTCCACCCGCCTCTTGAGGATTGACCACAAGTTCTCAATTGGATTAAGGTCTGGGGAGTTTCCTGGCCATGGACCCAAAATATCGATGTTTTGTTCCCCGAGCCACTTAGTTATCACTTTTTCCTAATTGCAAGGTGCTCCATCATGCTGGAAAATGTATTGTTCATCACCAAACTGTTCCTGAATGGTTGGGAGAAGTTTCTCTCGGAGGATGTGTTGGTACCATTCTTTATTCATGGCTGTGTTATTAGGAAAAATTGTGAGTGAGCCCACTCCCTTGGCTGAGAAGCAACCCCACACATGAATGGTCTCAGGATGCTTTACTGTTGGCATGACACACGACTGATGGTAGCGCTCACCTTGTCTTCTCCGGACAAGCTTTTTTCCGGATGCCCCAAACAATTGGAAAGGGGATTCATCAGAGAAAATTACATTACCCCAGTCCTCAGCAGTCCAATCCCTGTACCTTTTGCAGAATATCAGTCTGTCCCTGAAGTTTTTCCTGAGGGGGAAGTGGCTTCTTTGCTGCCCTTCTCGATACCAGGCCATCCTCCAAAAGTCTTTGTCTCACTGTGCATGCAGATGCACTCATACCTGCCTGCTGCCATTCCTGAGCAAGCTCTGTACTGGTGGTGCCCCGATCCCACAGATAAATCAACTTTAGGAGACGGCCCTGGCGCTTGCTGGACTTTTTTGGGCGCCCTGAAGCCTTATGCAGAAATGCAGTGGAAATGTTTTTGGGGGTTTCAGTTCATTTGCATGGCAAAGAGGGACTTTTCAATTAATTGCTGTTCATCTGATCAAGCTTCATAACATTCTGGAATATATGCAAATTGCCATCATACAAACTGAGGCAGCAGACGTTGTGAAAATTAATATTTGTGTCATTCTCAAAAATTTTGGTCATGACTGTACACAAACACACACCGCTCTCTCAGTTTCTCTACCCCCAAAAGGATCAGTACATCTGGGCTCTTCTCTAGAGCTTCCCTCTCCCACTCCCAAGGTCTGGAGGTCACTAGCTTCCCTCTCCAGGTCCATAGAGAAACACTGGGCTTGTTATTCTCACCAGCCATCCCTGACTCATGCCCCTGCTCTCCCCTCGTCTCCCCTGCCTCGCATCCTCTCCCCTGCCACTTCCTCGCCCCTGCCTCCACCTCGCCTCCCCTGCCTTCCCTCCGCTGCCCTCCCTTCTTCTCCCCTGCCTTCACTCATCTCCCCTGCCTCCACCTCCCCTCCCCTCCCCTGCCTCCCCTGCCTCCCCCCTCCCTTCCTCCCCTCCCCTTCCTCCCCCTCCCCTGCCTCCTCCCCTCCGCCTCCCCTCCCTTCCCTTCCTCTTCCTTCCCCCCCCCTGCCTCCGCTCCCTCCCCCCTTCCTCTACCTTTCCTCCCCTCCCCTGCCTCCCCTCCGCTCCCCTCCCTTCCTCTACCCTTCCTCCTCTCCCTCTCCCCTGTCTCCTCTCCCCTGTCTCCCCTCCCTTACTCTCACAACCAGTCTTCGCATTGATTCAGAGAATAGCGCCGGGGCAATCAATATGTGTCTCCTGACATTAATAGAAACCAAGGAGAATTTTTAAGCAAACGAAAAGGCAATTAATTCACCATGGACACGGTGCTGAAGTCTGGTGGTGAATTAAGTGAATCGCCATGCTTCTGTGGTCAGTAACCACACTGTTATCAGATAACCTATGGTAGTGCTCTTATTGCCTTCCAATAAGTACTACTGGTAAAGGAGAAGTGAGGAGAGGAGAGGGGGAGAGGAGAGGAGGAGAGAGGAGCGGGAGGAGAGAGGGGGAGGAGAGGTACTGAATGGCAATGCTGTAGTCCGCAGAATATGCTGTATTATAGGTGTGCCCTTTCTCCCACATCAACCTGCTCGCATACCCCCCCAAATCACACACACACATTTTTGTTTATTCATTCAGTCGATAGAGACCCTTTGGCCTCCTAGTCTACCTCCTCCTAGAGATATAGCTGCCCTACCTCCTCCTAGAGATATAGCTGCTCTACCTCCTCCTAGAGATATAGCAGTCCTACCTCCTCCTAGAGATATAGCTGCTCTACCTCCTCCTAGAGATATAGCTGCTCTACCTCCTCCTAGAGATATAGCTGCCCTACCTCCTCCTAGACATATAGCTGTTCTACCTCCTCCTAGAGATATAGCAGTCCTACCTCCTCCTAGAGATATAGCTGCTCTACCTCCTCCTAGAGATATAGCTGCTCTACCTCCTCCTAGAGATATAGCTGCTCTACCTCCTCCTAGAGATATAGCAGTCCTACCTCCTCCTAGAGATATAGCTGCTCTACCTCCTCCTAGAGATATAGCTGCTCTACCTCCTCCTAGACATATAGCGGCCCCCTCCTCCTAGAGATATAGCTGCCCTACCTCCTCCTAAAGATATAGCTGCCCTACCTCCTCCAAGAGAAATAGCTGCCCCCCTCCTCCTAAAGATATAGCTGCCCTACCTCCTCTTGGAGATATAGCTGCCCTACCTCCTCCTAGAGATATAGCTGACCCCCTCCTCATAGAGATATAGCTGCCCCCTCCTCCTAGAGATATACTGCCCTACCTCCTCCTAGAGATATAGCTGCCCTACCTCCTCCTAGAGATATAGCTGCCCTACCTCCTCCTAGAGCTATAACTGCCCGACCTCCTCCTAGGGATATAGCTGCCCTTCCTCCTCCTAGAGATATAGCTGCCCTACCTCCTCCTAGAGATATAGCTGCCCTACCTCCTCCTAGAGCTATAACTGCCTGACCTCCTCCTAGGGATATAGCTGCCCTTCCTCCTCCTAGAGATATAGCTGCCCTAGCTCCTCCTGGAGATATAGCTGCTCTACCTCTTCCCCCACAACACATGCTCTTTCTCTATCTCCCTCTATCTCTCCCTCCATCTCTCCCTCTATCTCTCTTTAACTCTCTTTCTATCCCCAGCTTTAGCCAGCAGCCAACCTCCCCTCTACCAGCAGTTAATGCTACTCTGCTCCACTCCAGTGAGGTTATACTGCATCCATTTACTATGCTTTGATCGCAGTATGCCATATGGTGCTGGTATACCAGATTAATGATGAGTAGGCCTACCGATGACATTGTGCACTTAAAAGTGTCTGGATGCTAGTACACAGTGTGATTAGTTCCCACAAAGGAAATAACCTCTAATGATCATGAGTTATATAAATTCTGTTAATATATTGAGAAGTCTGTCAATATGTAGTCCTTGTGGAAAGTAGAAAGTCATGACTGTTAATTAAAAAACAGCCCTTTGATAACACCAGTGGTCCGTTTAATGAGTGATGCTATCCTGAGACTGAGGTTGAGGCTGAGGGTGAGGCTGAGGGTGAAGCTGAGGGTGAGGCTGAAGCTGAGAGTGAAGATGAGGCTGAGGGTGAGTCTGAGGGTGAGGCTGAGGGTGAAGCTGCAGGTGAGGGTGAGTCTGAGGGTGAGGCTGAGAGTGAAGCTGAGGCTGAGGGTGAGTCTGAGGCTGAGGGTGAAGCTGAGGGCGAGGCTGAAGCTGAGAGTGAAGCTGAGGCTGAGGGTGAGTCTGAGGGTGAGGCTGAGAGTGAAGCTGCGGGTGAAGCTGAGGGCGAGGCTGAGAGTGAAGCTGAGGGTGAGGGTGAAGCTGAGGGCGAGGTTGAGAGTGAAGCTGAGGGTGAAGCTGAGGGTGAGGCTGAGAGTGAAGCTGAGGGTGAAGCTGAGGGCGAGGCTGAAGCTGAGAGTGAAGCTGAGGCTGAGGGTGAAGGGTGAGGCTGAGAGTGAAGCTGAGGGTGAAGCTGAGGGCGAGGCTGAGAGTGAAGCTGAGGGTGAAGCTGAGGGCGAGGCTGAAGCTGAGACTGAGGGTGAGGCGGAAGCTGATGCTGAGGGTGAGGCTGAAGCTGAGGGTGTTTTTTTCACTTTCGCTTACTTTGCTAGCAAATGCAGCTAGCTAGTTTAGACTACTCAAACACCTGGCTCAAACACTGGAACTCTTCCAAGTCAAGGTAAGCTTTTGTTTTTTCTAATTTATTGCCGCCGGTGCCCGCCGGTGCAACTGCTGAACTGTTTACTACACTGTACTGCATGATTGTAGCGGGTTTACTAACACGTTAGTTCTATTAGCTATGTTGACTATGACGTTACTTTAGCTAACATGGTGACAATGATCTAGGCTGTGTGTAGCAGTTATGATATGAAGGTATGGCTTGGAAAGTTTTTTTTGCCTGGTCACAGACAGCTGATGTGTTGTGCATTGAAGTCCACAAGCGAAGGGTAAAGGTGAGAGGACGAGAGCTCATAAGAAGCGAGAAGGAATACAACAGGCTGTTTATATGTGGCTATGAAAGTGAACTGTTTGCGTGTGATCAAGGGTAGTAGTCATTCTTCCGATTCTGTTGAAAAATGTTTCTTAAACGGAAACAAACGTAATGAAACAGGGATAAACATACCTGAATTTGTCCAATAGAAACACTCGTTTGCAACTGTTAGACTAATGATTACACCCTAGGTCAGCTAGATGCAGGCAAGAGTGTGCAAGGCGGTATTGAATGTGTCACTGTCTGCTATGTGTCACTGTCTGTCACCTCAAATCTTTCTCTCGACCTGTGTGCACCTATGTTGTAAACTTTCAATCATAAGCAAGGTTGTAGCAACCTCATGATGGGTATAGGGATCATTTGAGTATCATGGAATATGAATGACAGTCATCCAATATGCTGTAATAGAAGTACAAATGATGGTACTCCCTCATCTTAAACGGCACCAACCGCCACACATCTGTATGCAGATGGCTATGGTCCATCCAGACTGTTTGTCTGTCTGCCTCTTATCAGATTAATCCCATTTAACTGATTACTCACAACACCGCATCCCACTTCCTGAAGTGGAACATGTATTAGAGGAATTGGACAAATACCAAGAAGAGCCTAAAAAAGGACAAATTGGATATAGCCAAGTCTAGGCAGAGAGCCAGGCCCTTCCTTGACAGGAGAGCCATTGAGTTAAAGAATGTCCTGGTTGAACTGTACTTAATTCACCTTATGAAACCATCCATTATGGCTATCATTCATTCAAGCAGATATTAAGGTTAGGTTTAATTACATTTGTCATGGCTGTGTTTATTTATACAATATAATTTGTTTACACACCTACTGCCCAAGCACCTTATTCTGAGCCCATAGTCAGGTCTGTGAGGAGGGGTTCCACCAGCACACGGAGGATCGAAATACGATACGATTTGATACATGACACGATTCTGTAGCCGACAATACGAAGATATGATGATTATTTTGCTGATTTCCACACTCCCTCTATTTACTTCTATTAAGTCTAAATGCAAATTGTAATGCTATTGTCACAGGACATTTGGTACCAACATGGAGGGCAAATTCCCAGGCTCAGTAATGCTTCTCTATGGCTCTTACCTCCACTATCCTTGTGTAGTGGAAAAATAGAGAGTGAAAAAATGTGAACGATTATGAAGATGCGTCTAGCGACGTGTAGGCACCGAGGCTCAGCATGAGGACTCAATCACCATTTATAGCATCGTCTGGATGGCTGACTTGATGGCTGATTTGATGGCTATCACAAAAGTCAAGCGCACCTTATCTGTGGCGTTCTCCAGGGATAGAACCCTGGGAGCACAGACACCGTCGGGGGGTGTGATGACAGATGACACTTGAATCCAATAAAATGTATGTTTCCGTGTGAATTCAATTGCAATGTTTGGTTTGTTTCAAGAGTTCATGAATGAATGAATGCTAATGTTGATATGTTTCATTGTATTTTAAATACAATGGATTTCTTTTTACAGAGTTACTGTGTTGTTCTGTCCGCCTGATGGCGTTCCGCTCAAATAACCTTTTGTTATTGTTTTGGGCAACCAAAGTGGTGCTAATTAGACGATGGGAGATACTGAAGTTTGGTGCTCTAGAGAGAATAAAACATCTGTTGAAACTTTGTTCATTGTAAACCAATCTCCTGGGTAGATTGTTCCTTCACACCATAGTATCTTTTAGATTTTTTGTCCCACGAAGACTTGTGGTACGTACCATTTGATAATTCTATTCCTATTGCATAATTGTAATACATCTGATTACTTTTAGATGGATACAAACAGTAGTCCTCATATTTCTGTGTAATACAGTACTCTTTGAATTTATATTTTAAGTATGGTTTAATGGTAAAAGTTATTTGCACTACACATAGTATGTATGCTTAGCCTCTAACTGTGCAGCTCTGAGCTAAAGTTAACTCAATAATTTAATGCTAGGACATTGATAGCAAGATATTAGTTCTCTGTCTCTCAGCCTCTTAATAATTGCTTATTTGGACAGTATTTGGAGTGGTGATGCAAGGCTCGCTACCTTGTCTACTTTATCACATGATAAGGAGTCAGATTGAATATTATATTATGGTTGTATTACTCCTACACTAATTTCTGTCGTCCTCAGATGGAGTGGACACCTGTATCCCTGGCCATGCTGGGAGCAGTGGGGTGGGGAGAGCCAGGGGGAGATGTCCCTGGCCCAGGTGTTTTGTTTCTCCTGACAATGGTCGCAATGGGACCCGGGCTGGCTATCCATCAAGGGAACGCGGCTAAACGGAGTGTGACGCCTCGGTTCTGACCCCTTTCATTAAGCTGCTTTGATGGTCCCGAGGGGGAGTGATGTGGAGCGACACACTAATATCCTGTAACAAGGACGGGTGCATTAGCCCCTGGACATTACCCCACTCTACCACCTATGCTCCCACTCCATTGCTCTACCTCTCCCTCCTACGCTCCGTAGTCCACTACATGGCACCTTGCCAGGGAGTTAGTCACTGATGGCTGATGGACATAGGGAAGGAAGTCAAACACCTTTCGCACATGATGGAATAACAGAAGGGGAGGGAGAGTCCATCACTGTGGCTGGTAGTACTGTCTGTGATCTTTCTCTCTATCATGAACAATGTCTGTGAGCTTTCCACACAGTTTATTTTCCTATACTAGCATTGACAACTCTAAAGTTTTGTTGGAAAAGTCAATATGGCTGAGCAAGCAAGCAAACCTAATTGGTAGTAGAGTCCTCTTTCAGGATTCTAAAGGTCTTACGTCCGGTTTTGGCCTCCTTCCCATTATGTGGAGAGTGGCTGCGCCTGAGACGGTCACTGTCCACCACCTTGTGGTGCTGAACTGTCCTCATCAGTGGTGCTGAATCGCCGGCTCGCTGCTATTAGCTTGATGGTTTACTTTAGCATCGATGGTTTTACTCTTGTGGAAAGTCACAGCATTGTACTACTACATTCGTACTACATTGTACAACTACATTTGTTGAGGACACCTGGATTTTTAAAAACATATGTCGTTTATGCTCATCAAGTTTAATCAGACAAAAACACCCACTCACAGCCTATTATAATACTTTTTCACTAAGAACACAATGTTCTTTCATACTAAACAAACAAAATTGACTTCTGTCTTGTTCATCTTGGTTGATGGGAATAATCAGAACTCTTCAAGAATACATTTTAAAAAGACAATTATTTGATGAGCACACAATCAAGCTATTTCATCGTAGACACCTGGATTTCTCATCAATAATACCCTGACATAAAGCAGTTACGAAAAGCAAAGAAAAATGTATAGTCAGTCTGCAATTGAATTCTCTATTGTACTTCCACTCTCATGTAATCATCCGGTGTAATTACTGCCCTATACTACAAATTATGATTGCTGGGAGAAATTGTGATTCAAATGTTAAACCATTTCCAAGTGGGAGTGTATGTTACAGCACCTGTAGCTACTTATGCACCTGTAGCTAGTTATGCACGTCTAGATAGTTCTGCACGTCTAGCTAGTTATGCACCACTAGCTAGTTATTAATGTCTAGCTAGTTATGCACCACAAGCTAGTTATGCACTTCTAGCAAGTTATGTACATCTAGCTAGTTGTGCACCACTAGCCAGTTATGCATGTCTAGCTAGTTATGCACTTCTAGCTAGTTATGCACCACTAGCTAGTTATTAATGTCTAGCTAGTTATGCACCACAAGCTAGTTATGCACTTCTAGCAAGTTATGTACATCTAGCTAGTTGTGCACCACTAGCCAGTTATGCATGTCTAGCTAGTTATGCACTTCTAGCTAGTTATGCACCACTAGTGAGTTATGCACATCTAGCTAGTTATGCATGTCTAGCTAGTTATGCACTAATAGCTAGTTATGCATGTTTAGCTAGTTATACACCACTAGCTAGTTATGCACCACTAGCTAGTTATGCACGTCTAGCTAGTTATGCACTTCTAGCTAGTTATGCATGTCTAGCTAGTTATGCACCACTAGCTGGTTATGCACGCCTAGCTAGTTATGCACCACTAGCTAGTTATGCACCACTAGCTAGTTATGCACGTCTAGCTAGCTATGCACCACTAGCTAGTTATGCACTTCTAGCTAGTTATGCACATCTAGCTAGTTATGCACCACTAGCCAGTTATGCACGTCTAGCTAGTTATACATCACTAGCTAGTTATGCATGTCTAGCTAGTTATGCGCCTCTAGCTAGCTATGCACCACTAGCTTGTTATGCATGTCAAGCTGGTTATGCACTTCTAGCTAGTTATGCACCACTAGCTAGTTATGCACCATTAGCTAGTTATGCATGTCTAGCTAGTTATGCACCAATAGCTAGTTATGCATGTCTAGCTAGTTATACACCCCTAGCTAGTTATGCACTTCTAGCTAGTTATGCATGTCTAGCTAGTTATGCACCAATAGCTGGTTATGCACATCTAGCTAGATACTTTATGCACATCTAGCTAGTTATGCACCACTAGCTAGTTATGCACTTCTAGCTAGTTATGCATGTCTAGCTAGTTATGCACCAATAGCTGGTTATGCACATCTAGCTAGATACTTTATGCACATCTAGCTAGTTATGCACCACTAGCTAGTTATGCACCACTAGCTAGTTATGCACGTCTAGTTAGTTATGCACGTCTGGCTAGTTATGCATGTCTAGATAGTTATGCACGTCTAGTTAGCTATACACTACTAGTTAGTTATTTCCCACTAGCTAGACATGGACTCTGAGACTAGGAGAGGCAAAGGCCTGAGAAGTGCTGTATTTGACCATGAGTGACCCACACTATACTGTATTAGAGGACTGAACCACACAGGGGACAAAAAGCCTCAGTTGAACATGGCATGTAGAAGTCCCAGCTACTGGATGCTGATCAGGAGAAACAATGACTCCATCTTCAGACTGTGGCAACGTGAGGAATAACAGCTGTATCAACAGTCCCTTTTCTCACCGTATGAAACACAGTCCTAATTGAAAGCAGTGTGTAGCTCTTTAAGTGGTTTTCCACAGCAGACATATTTTTATTCTTTAGAACTGACACAGTACTTCTGAAGGAAAAGAATGTTTCAACACCTATGTACAGTACTATATGAATATTGTACTTCGGTGAACTCAACACATGAATTCAATGCACCAACTACACAGATGGTTAGCTCGGTTTTGTATGTTCATACTGCAGTCTCCCTGAAGTTCCAGTTAAGGAAACATATGGAATTATTTATTTATTAATAAATGAGCAGACAGGACGCATAACAATCTCAACACACATGCGTGCATACTCACGCACGCACGCACGCACCCACCCACACAAACACACACACATGCACGCGCACACACACACACACACACACACACACACACGTACACACAAAACTCACACAGGTCTGAGCAGAGCTACAATACATGGCTTTACATATTCACATTATAGAACTATTGAGAGAAATACTGTCTGTCTGGTCATGCAGTACTGTTAAAGTGTAACTGCCTAGGCATCATCCTCGCTGGTTGGCATAATGAGACGTATATGAGGTATGAGTGGAAATCTATGTGACGTGTACAGACTAATCATGTACAGAATACGATTAGGAACACCTTCCTAATATTGTGTTGCACTGCCTTTTGAACAAGGAACAGCCTCAATTCGTCAAGGCATGGACTCTACAAGGTGTTGAAAGTGTTCCACAGGAATGCTGGCAGATGTTGATTCAAATGCTTCCCACAGTTGTGTCAAGTTGGCTGGATGTCCTTTGGGTGGTGGACCATTCTTGATACACACAGGAAATTGTTGCGTGCGAAAAACCCAGCCTCGTTGCAGTTCTTGACACTCTGAAACAGGTGCGCCTGGCACCTACCACCACACCTACTACCATACGCACTTAAATATTTTGTCTTGCTCATTCACCCTCTGAATGGAGTGGATTTAACAAGTGACATCATTAAGGGATCATAGTTTTCAGCTGGATTCACCTGGTCAGTCCATGTCATTGAAAGAGCAGGTGTTCCTAATGTTGTGTACATGCAGTGTAAGTCGGAAGTTTACATACACCTTAGCCAAATACATTTAAACTCAGTTTTTCACAATTCCTGACATTTAATCCCAGTACAAATTCCCTGTCAAAGGTCAGTTAGGATCACCACTTTATTTTAAGAATGTGAAATGTCCGAATAATAGTAGAGAGAATGATTTATTTCGGCTTCCCAGTGGGTCAGAAGTTTACAAACATTCAATTAGTATTTGGTAGCATTGCCTTTAAATTGTTAACTTTTCCCACAATAAATTGGGTGAATTTTGGCCCATTCCTCCTGACAGAGCTGGAGTAACTGAGTCAGGTTTGTAGGCCTCCTTGCTCACACACGCCTTTTCAGTCCTGCCCACTGTCATGACGTTGGCCTCTTTGGGTATAGCAAGCCCCATCCCCTTCTCCCTGCCTCCCCCTTTCCTCCTTCAACAAGGTTCCTGTGGTCAGAGAGACGTCATAAATTCCTGAGAATCTCCTCATGGACACACAGTACAGAGAGAGTAGATTTTCATGGAGAACAAAGGAAATCCTTCCACCTCACAGAACTTGAGGTACGAACGAATTTCATGTTCTGGAGAAAGTATAAAAGATCGCTGAAGAATCCAGCTACGAACTGATCCGTTTGTCACAACTTGGGGAAGCTCATGGGAGACGGTGTGGCCACATTACCATAACGCTGTTTATATAATAGACTCAGATATGAAGTTTACATCTAATTGTTGTATAAGATGAATGAGTGAGTATGATACTGTTGGTATAATTGTGTAATATGATTTTGGACTGTTTAATGAAGAAAAATACAATTCCCTTTTGATTTGAACTAAATCCGAGGACCGCCCCTGAGCCCAGTTAGGGTCAGACATCCTGGGACAGCCCTCTTCGGCCCTTCCGAATAAATCCCCCACTCGGGTTTTCGATCAGCAGACCGAGCTTACCTCAATTACGAGATGGCTAAAGGTTGCAGACCAGGTTTTTCTCCATTAGGAGGACAAAGGTTGTAGACCATTGCTGAATCTTTTAACCATACCACGTGGATAAACTCTTAGACTATCGATACCGACAGAATAAGAACAAGTCTTTGATATTAATTACTAGTCTGCAGCTAGAAATTCGGTATCATTGAACGCGAAGAACGACAACCGCCGAAACATCCATTCTATAACGAATGTCACTCTGAACAATCATCATTAACCACAACCGAGAGAGGGAGAGAGACGGACAATTCTACAAAAGAAACAAACTTTTCACCAGCGATCAAGACGACACACTGAGCGTAAATATATATATTGATTGCAATTGTTCCCAAATGAGTGAGCGTTCATGTGTAAAGGATTAGCATTTCAATTTCAATTGTTGACTTCTTAGTCGACCCCCACTTCCCCTTTTGTTTAACAAGCCGCCATGCCGGTTTAGCCCACTAGGGCACATTCTCCTATCATTTCATGTAACCTCATTTACCTTGTTTGTTTGTTTATGCATTTCTGTGAATTACTTAGTTAGTCATAAATAAATGATTTAAGACAATTGATGTATGGATGACTCATACTGAAGACTGGATTCGTGCAGTCAATTTACGACGTTTGGAATGAGACTAACGTGAGGTAAAGTAAATAATTCATTAATTCGAAGACTAATAGATCAGATAAAATATCTAAAAAGTCATTTTAGGAAATGATAACTTTGTAATCTGAATATTTTTCCTTGGTGCCCCGACTTCCTAGTAATTACGGTTACATGATTAATCAGTCTAATCGGGTAATAACTCATTTCAGAGAATCTTTGAAAAAAGTCTTCAGTTAATGATAGTAAAGACACGACACCACAAATGTTCTATGGGATTGAGGTCAGGGCTTTGTGATGGCCACTCCAATGCCTTGACTTTGTTGTCCTTAAGCCATTTTGCCACAACTTTGGAAGTATGCTTGGAGTCATTGTCCATTTGGAAGACCCATTTGCAACCAAGCTTAAACTTCCTGACTGATGTCTTGTTGCGTCAATATATCCACATAATTGTCCCCCCTCATGATGCCATCTATTTTGTGAAGTGCACCAGTCCCTCCTGCAGCAAAGCACCCCCACAACATGACGCTGCCACCACTTTGCTTCATGGTTGGGATGGTGTTCTTCGGCTTGCAAGTCTCCCCCTTTTTCCTTCAAACATAACGATGGTCATTATGGCCAAATAATTATATTTTTGTTTAATCAGAACAGAGGACATTTCTCCAAAAAGTACGATCATTGTCCCCATGTGCAGTTGCAAACCGCAGTCTGGCATTTTTATGGCAGTTTTGGAGCAGTGGCTTCTTCCTTGCTGAGCGGCCTTTCAGGTTATGTCGATATAGGACACATTTTACTGTGGATATAGATACTTTTGAACCTGTTTCCTCCAGCATCTTCACAAGGTCCGTTGCTGTTGTTCTGGGATTGATTTTCACTTTTTGCACCAAAGTACATTCATCTCTAGGAGACAGAACGCGTCTCCTTCCTGAGTGGCATGACGGCTGCATGGTCCCATGGTGTTAATACTTGCGTACTATTTGTTTGTACAGATGAACGTGGCACCTTCAGGCATTTGGAACTTGCTCCCAAAGATGAACCAGACTTTTGGAGGTCTACAATTTTCTTTCTGAGGACTTGGCTGATTTCTTTTGATTTCCCCATGATGTCAAGCAAAGAGGCACTGAGTCTGAAGGTAGGCCTTGAAATACATCCACAGGTACGACTCCAATCGACTCAAATTATGTCAATTAGCCTATCAGAAATGTTCTGGAATTTTCCAAGCTGTTTAAAGGTGACGACCATGAGACAGCTTATAGGGAGTGTGGTGCCAGGACAACAACCTCTCCCTCAATTTGGGCAAAACACAGGAGCTACAAGAAACGGAGGGCCGGGGGAATGCCCCTGTTCACATCAACGGGGCTCTAGTGGAGCGGGACGAGAGCTTCAAGTTCCTCGGTGTTCACATCACTAAGAACCTATCATGGTCCAAACACACCAACACAGTCATGAAGAGGGCACAACAAACGCCTCTTCCCCCTTAAGAGGCTGAAACGATTTGGCCTTGGACCTCAGATCCTCAAAAAGTTCTATAGTTGCACCATTGAGAGCATCTTGACAGACTGCGTCACTGCTTGGTATGACAACTGCTCGGCATCCGACCACAAGGCGCTACAAAGGGTAATGTACATCACTTGGGCCGAACTCCCTGCCATCCAGGACCTCTATGTCAGATGAAGGCCCTAAAAATTGTCCAAGACTCCAGCCACCCAAGTCAAAGACTCTTTTCTCTGCTACCGCACGTCAAGTGGTGCAAAAGCGCCAAGTCTGGGACCAAAAGGCACCTGAACAGTTACTACCCCCAAGCCATAATACAGCTGAACAGTTCATCCTTTATTATTTATCTTAATGTATTTACACTGACACTGGCTCTATGCGCACCCACCAGACTCTACCTACACACTCACACATACTACACTGATACTCCAACACACACACACACACACACACACACATACACACGCTCACACACACAAAACACATTGACGCCACACACACACACTCAGACATAGACACACTTTCACACTACACATAAGCTGCTGCTACTCTGTTTATTAATTTAATTTTTAACTGCACTGTTGCCAATGGGCTTGTAAGTAAGCATTTCACTCTAAATTCTAAACCTGTTGTATGTGACCAATTACGTTGTATTTTATTTTATTTGAAGTCATGCAGCGAGAGATACAAATAACGCATGAAGAGGCACATAGTGAAAGAAAGCAACACTGGAACAGGTGTGAAACTGCTAGTCATAGACTGCCATGCTAGGTAGGATTCAGCCGTGGTTAGACAATAGCCATGAAAACAGCTGACATCGTTTGCCTTACTCACTCTGATAAACTCAACCATAATAGATACTGCTGTCATCCATCTGTACCTCAACAACACCATGACCAAGGTAGCTCCGTGCTGTGTCTGCCTGTTGTTGTATTGTGTTGAGAGTTAGTAAGATGCATAGAGACTATTGTGTTGAGACAGAGAGTGAGTGAGAGTAAGTATTGTGTTGAGAGAGAGAGAGAGAGAGAGAGAGAGAGAGAGAGAGAGAGAGTAAGTATTGTGTGACAGACAGACAGACAGAGACACAGACAGACAGACAGACAGACAGACAGACAGACAGACAGACAGACAGACAGACAGACAGACAGACAGACAGACAGACAGACAGACAGACAGACAGACAGACAGACAGACAGACAGACAGACAGACAGACAGACAGACACAGACAGACAGACAGACAGACAGACAGACAGACAGACAGACAGACAGACAGACAGACAGACAGACAGACAGACAGACAGACAGACAGACAGACAGACAGACAGACAGACAGACAGACAGACAGACAGACAGACAGACAGACAGACAGACAGACAGACAGACAGACAGACAGACAGACAGACAGACAGACAGACAGACAGAGAGTGAGAAAGCATTGTGTTGAGAGAGTAAGTATTGCGTTGAGAGAGCGAGAGAGATTGATCAAATCAAATTTATTAAGTATTGTATTGAGAGTGAGAGAGTGAGTATTGTGTTGAGAGTGAGTATTGTGTTGAGAGAAAGAAAGTATTGTGTTGAGCGTGAAAGAGAGTGAGTATTGTGTTGAGAGAAAGAAAGTATTGTGTTGAGAGTAAGTATTATGTTGAGAGAAAGAAAGTATTGTGTTGAGAGTAAAAGAGAGTGAGTATTGTGTTGAGAGAAAGAATGTATTGTGTTGAGAGTGAGTATTATGTTGAGAGAAAGAAAGTATTGTGTTGAGAGTGAGCTGTGTTGTAGTAGTGATGCTCTTCACATCGCAGCTGCCAGTGCAGAGGACAGATCAGAGATAACAGAGCAAGGCTGTACCCGTTAATGAGCCATTATAATCCAATTTAGTTCTCGTTAAAATACATCTAAAAATAAAACACACTAAGGTGCAGACAGAGAGAAAATAATATATGTAATTTCAACTGATGGCAGACAAAAGACCTAAGGTGTCCTGTAGAAACACACCCACACAAACAGAAATAAGATAAAGAAACAACTCATACTAATCACAGGGTACACACACGTACATGAAAGAACACAAACTTGTACGCATGCGCGCGTGCACACACACAAATACCACCACCCGACTCCCCCACCCCCTGTAGGAGATGGGTGTGTATCTCCTTGTTTTCCCCCTCTATTAATTAAAGCATGCAGTAAGTGTGAAATGAACTCTCTCCTACACTGGGGCTGACAGAGAGGGGGAATCAGATGCCTTTGTCTGGGCCGTAATTAGTGAGAGGGGTGGATGACAGACCAGGGCAACAGTCCACCACCATGACATACCACCAACTAGATAAACGAGACAGGCCAGAGAGAGGGGGCGGCAGGGAGAGGGTGGGGGAGGGTGAAGGAGAGGACGGAGGGTCGAGGGAGGGTGAAGGAGAGAAGGGAGGGTAGAGGGAGGGTGAAGGAGAGAAGGGAGGGTAGAGGGAGGGTGAAGGAGAGAAGGGAGGGTAGAGGGAGGGTGAAGGAGAGAAGGGAGGGTAGAGGGAGGGTGAAGGAGAGAAGGGAGGGTAGAGGGAGGGTAAAGGAGAGAACGGAGGGTCGAGGGACGGTGAAGGAGAGAAGGGAGGGTAGAGGGAGGGTGAAGGAGAGAAGGGAGGGTGAAGGAGAGAAGGGAGGGTAGAGGGAGGGTGAAGGAGAGAGGGGAGGGTGAAGGAGAGAAGGAAGGGTGAAGGAGAGAAGGGAGGGTAGAGGGAGGGTGAAGGAGAGAAGGGAGGGTGAAGGAGAGAAGGGGTGAAAGAGAAGGGAAAGGAGGCTGCTAGTCATTTCCACTGCAAAATAAAGCCCATCCTCTCACAGCCTGGGGATAATCTGACGATCCACTGCCACTCCGTTGCCTTCTGCAGAAAGAGGGCGATATAGAGGAGAGAGAGGAAAGGAGGGAGGAAGGGAAAAGAAGGGGAGCTGGCTGATAGATTGTACAATTTGGAGAGGGAGAGAGGCAAGGAGTCTTATGAGTTTAAGAATTGATGAAGACAAACGTCAGCCTCAGACTGGAGTAATAACTTGTGTGGATTCATCCTGGTCCTTATGGACGGTGTCTCATAACATTCTGATGCCATCCAACACACCTGTCTGACTACTGAAGGGAGTCTACAGTACTGCAAAACACACCATAATGATCTATTCATCTCAAAGACCTTCAGGCTAGAACTGGGATAATCAATCCCACCTGATCCCAATGATAGAAAAACTTTTAACAGGTAAATCGCAAGGTTCCAAAACTACAGGAAACCCCAGAATGAGGCATTTACAAGGAATCTACTGAGCTAACATTGTGGAATTGTTTTATGATGACCATACCAAGGATCATTTATCTATTCGATTTTTTATTTTAGGCCCCCTTAAGGTGTCAAAGAAATATGTTAAAGGTTACTGGATGAAACATTGCATTTGATCTTACTACTATTAGACTTTAGAAATGCATTGAATAACAGATTAATGTATCGAAAAACAGATAGTCAATAAGTAAATCAAAAGGAAGTTTGTTTTAAAGTGTCTGTCCTATATTTGAGAGATTTTATTTTATTTGTATTACCCATATTTAACCCCTTTTTTGGGCACAAAACTACTTCCATATACACTGAGTGTACAAAACAATAGGAACATCTTCCTAATATTTTGTTGCAACCCCTAATGCCCTCAAAACAGCCTCAATTCGTTGGGGCATGGACTCTACAAAGAGTGGAAAGCGTTCCACAGGGATGCTGGTCCATGTTGACTCCAATGCTTCCCACAGTTGTGTCAAGTTGACTGGATGTCCTTTGGGTGGTGGACCATTTTTGATACACACAGGAAACCCAGAAGTGTTGTAGATGTTGACACACTCAACTGGTGCACCTCACACCTACTACCATATGTGAGAAGACTGACTTTCGCGATGTCTCATGGTCTGACAAACAACGCCGTAGCTCGGCTACCTTACAACGCCGTAGCTCGGCTACCTTACAACGCCGTAGCTCGGCTACCTTACAACGCCGTAGCTCGGCTACCTTACAACGCCGTAGCTCGGCTACCTTACAACGCCGTAGCTCGGCTACCTTACAACGCCGTAGCTCGGCTACCTTACAGCGCCGTAGCTCGGCTACCTTACAGCGCCGTAGCTCGGCTACCTTCCACCGCTGTAGCTCGGCTACCTTCCACCGCAGATGCGGAATGCGGTGGATTGAGACGCAGCCATTGCAAAAAAAGATATCTGATGGGAATTTGTTCATGTATTATGCTAATTAGATTTCCGCAGGGGAGCACACAAACTCTAGGGGGATAAATTAGCACAGTCTACTTTAGTTTGTATTTTTATTGGGATCATGTATAGTGTGCTAATGCCAATACCAAAAAAAGAGTAATGGAGAGTATTGTACAATACGGCGAACATAGCAAATGATGTGTTTGTGGTAAGCACTTGGGGCCGCCATCTTTATGACCCTTCGCCATTCACTACTACTGTGCCGTACATTAAAAAACAACGTGTTGAAGGCTATGGATGTACTATATTTATAGGTATTTTACAATACACATTCAAGTCATTTAGTCATTATTCAAGACCTCATTGGTACATTCCAGAGCCATCACTATCGACCAAAATATGTCACAAAAATATCTTTGACCCTCCATTTGAGGTTGTCCTCAACTCCTCAATGAGAGGTTTTATATGTAAAGCTTTGCTTTTGTAATCTGAGAAATGCAGCAGTTTCAAGTGATCTATTCAATTTAAGAAGAAGAACTGCGTTTATGGATGTAGGATCTTAATTTGATCACCCTGTTGCAGGACAACTTTCTTACAATGCAGGAAATGTAAAACTATATTTGAGGTTCAAAAAGGATTCTGAAATTTGTCATTTACACTGACATTTTCCCAGAAAAAAGTCCATTAATTATAATCCACATAATAATAAAAATGTCCTATTGCTGCAGGATTATTTTCCTGCTGTAGCAAACTGTCTCAAATTAAGATCCTACATCTGTATGTGCATTGATAAATCTAATGGAACTGTCCAGGCATTACCCGGAGAATGCAATGATTGTGATGCTATAACTTCCTGCTATCAAACCAATCAGCATCTAGGAACCAAACAACACGTTTGAACAATTAAGTAATACGGCACAAGGGAGTGTGGTATATGGCCAATATAACACGACTAAGGGCTTTTTTACGCACAACGGAACTCAGAGTGCCTAGATACAGCCCTTAGCCGTGGTATATTGGCCATATACCACAAACCTCAGAGGTAACTTATTGCAATTATAAACTGGTTACCAATATAATTAGAGCAGAAAAATACATGTTTTCTCATACACGTGGTATACGGTCTAATATATCACAGCTGAAGGCCAATCAGCATTCAGGGCTTGAACCACCCAGTTTGTAATGTTTCATAATGCTGAAATACAGTACACTGTTCCAGTTTACAAGGTCTCCCTGCTTCTCATACTTTCATTATTCAAATGAATGGAAGAACCAACACTCTGCTAGGGAAAGAGGCATAGCTTCAAGAAGTAGGGGTGCTGAAGGTGTTACAGCACCTCCTGGTGGTGAGATGGTAAAACTGAAAGAATTGGTGTAGTTGCAAAAAAAAAATATCTGTTGCATTATTGATATAAACGACCATGGGATTGGGGTAGGGGAGAGGAAAAACATAGGATATTTTATGCTCAGCTGCCTAGAATCACAGCTAGCTACATGGCTTTCTAATGGACCAATTATGTTGGCTAGATTTACAGTATCTAGCAGAAGAAGTACACACACAGGATATACAAAGGTATGTGGACACACCTTCAAATTAGTGTATTTGGCCATTTGAGCTACACCCGTTGCTGACAAGTGTATAAAATCGAGCACACAGCCATGCAATCTCCATAGACAAACATTGGCAGTAGAATGGCCCGTACTGAAAAGCTCAGTGACTTTCAACATGGCACCGTCATAGGATGCCACCTTTCCAACAAGTCAGTTCATCAAATGTCTGCCCTGCTAGAGCTCCCCGGTCAACTGTAAGTGCTGTTATTGTGAAGTGGAAACGTCTAGGAGCAACAACAGCTCAACTCCGAAGTGATAGGCCACACAAGCTCACAGAACTGGACCTCCAAGTGCTGAAGCGCGTAGCGTGTAAAAGTCGCCTGTCCTCGGTTGCAACACTTACTACCGAGTTCCAAACTGCCTCTGGAAGCAAGTTCAGCACAATAATTGATCGTTGGGAGCTTCATGAACTGGGTTTCCATGGCTGAGCAGCCGCACACAAAACTAAAATCACAATGCGCAATGCCAAGCGTCGGCTGGAGTGGTGTAAAGCAGCCGGCATTGGACTCTGGAGCAGTGGACACGCCTTATCTGGAGTGATGAATCACACTTCACCATCTGTCAGTCTTACGGACAAATCTGGGCTTGGTGGAAGCCAGGAGAACGCTACCTGCCTGAATGCATAGTGCTGTTCGGGCTAGGCACCTTAGTTCCAGTGAAGGGAAATCTTAATGCTACAACAAATCTTAATACTAAAACTTTGTGGCAACAGTTTGGGGAAGGCGCTTTCCTGTTTCAGCGTGACAATGCCTCTGTGCACAAAGCGAGGTCAGTATAGAAATGGTTTGTCGAGATCGGTGTGGAATACCTTGATTGGCCTGCACAGAGACCTGACCTCAACCCTGACTATAACACCTTTGATATGAATTGGAACGCCAACTGCGAGCCAGGCCTAATCGCACAACATCACTGCCCGACCTCACTAATGCTCTTGTGGCTGAATGGAAGCAAGTCCCCACAACAATGTTACATCTTCTAGTGGAAAGCCTTCCCAGAAGAGTGAAGGCTGTTTTAGCAGGGGGTACCAAATCCATATTAATGCCCGTGATTTTGGAATGAGCTGTTCGACAACGTTCAACAAGCAGGTGTCCACATGTAGTGTACAGTATTCTTGGAGAGCTCTCAGATCTGTTATGTATGCGGTGCTCTCATGATATGCTCTTATCTATTCAGTTGTGGGGGGTTGGAGTTGGACACACTGCTGTATGATAGACAGTTTAGTTTGAGTTGAGTCGGGTCCTCTCCCTCTCTGTCCCTCTCCCATAGGCAGAGCATGAGTTTCAAGTTTGGGGAAACAAATTTTCAGCATAGAAAATGCACCTTTATAGTAAAGCATTCCATGCACTCCAGTTTATTATTTTTAGAGGCAAACTATCATCTGGGGCCAAATCATGCTTGCTGGTGAATTAACCTGTTTTATTTATGTATTGAGAGGAGTAATTTGATCATTTTGGCAATTTAATACAATTGACTTTGAGTTTACTTCCACTTCTATTTCTATTAGTTTACAATTCTAAAGTTGGCGAAAAGCGAATGGGACCAATATCAAATAAGAAACATTTCGCCCTCTGCTCGCAGGCCTGCTCCTGCCCATGTCGAACAAGTAGGCATACTAGCCCACTGGTCTAGCAAGAAAAACAGGCAACTGTGCTTTCCCCCCGCTGGAGCTGGATCGAGGTGAGCGCTCTTCTCCTGATGGATTGCATAGCTTTCCATCTGTGTTCACTTTTAATAGGCACAATCCTGTGTTTACTAATTTAATTACAACACCCCTCTCAATTTCTCTCGCTCTCTCTGTCTCTCAGTCTCTCTGTCTCTCTCGATCTCGCTCTCTCACTCTCTCACTCTCTCTCTCTCACTCTCGCTCTCTCACTCTCTCTCTCCCTCCCTCTCTCTCACACACCCCGTTGTTATGCAGTATACTACAAAGAAATATGCACTCTGTTCACAACGGTCTATTTGGTTTTGCAAACAGTCATGAATTAAATTAACTTAGGCTGCAATGACTACTGTTACTGAATCGTGTCCCGAATCTTGGCTACTCGTCACATTAGGAATTGTATTTTATTGTTTACCTGCAAATGTTTACTATAAAGGTGATTTCTTTCAATGTGACCATGAATAGGGACATAGTGGAGAATAATATTTTCAGGCTTAAAGCCTACATTCAAAGCTGCAACTACAGTAGATGTCCACACCACATATAAGACAGACACACTAGAATTGTGCTCATACTACAGGCATAAACATGGGAAGGATTGGAGAGAGACTGTGTCCAGAATGAGACTCAGACCATGTGATGGAAAGAGAGGGGGGATGGAGGGAGGAAGAGGGTGGGTGGGAGGGTGAGAGGGTGGGAGAGAGAGATGAATGATGGTGATGAATGGGGGGGGGGGTGTCAGAGAGATAGTCTGTTGCAATAAAGATCCCTGAGGGCAATAACCTGTGATTAGCAGAGAAACCCTCCCTATCACACCACTGTCTGTCTGTCTGTCCAGAGAGGTGCTGGATCACAAAACCATTTCCTTGTCCTCATCAACTGTCAAAACGATCAACAAAATATACAGTCATTCTGTACAGCTTACTGAAAAACATCCACAAATGTCAAACAAAACTAGAAGTGAACATTTTTAAATGTTATATGACAGCCTTGCTATTTCCTGCTAACTGAGTAAAAACTCCTCTGGTGATCAGCACACCGCCACAATGGTTATCATGTTAACAATCGTCAAGGTGAAACCTTTCAATCCTGACATCCTGTAACTGGACTTCTCTAACAGGTCGGTCTATCTGTCTGTCAAAACAGAGCGGTGACCCTGTCCCCTCCATTAGAACCAATGTAAACCCTAGCTGCACCTCTGGTTTCCGCTATTGATTGGTCCTTATGGTAATGGTTGTCTGTCTCGCTATCTCCTAATTGGCTAAGTGATGGGACTGATCCTAAGATTGTTCCCTAAATGTATTTGCTGAGTCGGCTGAGACTGTGGCCACAAGTGAGCACATCACATGCTTGAAGAACTGGAGTGGTGTGAGTTACAGACTGCTGTGTCCTGTAATTGATATGTCTAATTGGGAGGAGGGGGGGCTGCATTAACGTTGAGGGAACATTGAGGGAGTGTTGATTATGGGTTATTATGGCGGTCATGATGTAATCACACTTTACACAGAACATTCTAAGCTCACGTTGTCCTTCAACACACGACTCCTGGGTTTAAAAGCACAGAATGTGAACTAAGACATCCAGTTTATCAACCTCTACAAACTGAAGGCCAAGAAGACAGTCCGAAGCAATATACAGGTGTAGGGTCTTAATTGATCACCCTGTTGCAGGATACATTTCTTGTAGTGTCTTCGAGGCTTCTAAAGGCTTCTAAAGTTGAATTTGTATGTAATGCATCAATCATTTAAAAAATGTTCATGAACTATAATCCACATTATTCCCGTTTCCTGTTGCTGCAGGATTATTTTCCTGCCGTAGGAGACTGGCTCAAATTAAGATCCGACATCTATAATATATTGTTAATTCTGTTACAAATGCTGAATATTGATAATAATTCAAACAGGATAATCCCTACACCTACGGTATTAACTCAACATCTATGTATACAAATATTCACATCACACTTCTCCTCTCTGTCCTGTGTGTAGTGGAGGTTATAACAGACTGCAGTGTTGCAAGATCTGTGAAAGACAGAGAGAGTGTCTGTCTGGAAAGTTCTGAGAGCCTCCACAGGGCAGAGTGTTATCTCCCTCCCATATGTTTACCCCTGGGCAATTCCACTCCCTGTAATTGACTGTCTAGCATGGAGCCTCAGCCTGCACTGGAGGGAAAACTTAGAAAACTAGTCCACTTGTTTCTCCTGTCTGTCACTCCTATAAAACAATTAAAACACTACTGCAGTGCCCCGCAGTGACAGAGACAGACGCTCTACGGCATAGCTGTAAGTCTGTCTGTGTGTGGGCTGGGGTGGGGGGAGGTGTGTGTGTGTGCGCGTGTGTGTGTGTTGACATTATTAGCATTCTCCAATATCACTCTTGATAGGAACCATGAATCCTAACTGAACAGATTGTGCAACTGCCTTAGTAGCTTCCATTCTGCTACAACATGCCAGATCAGGTGAACACATATCATGTCTACCTATTTCTCTATGTCAAACCAGAAGCTAGAAGTCAAACCTAATGACAGCTAAATCGTCGGTGTTCGCGAGACTGATTAAACTATTGGCCTCCAATACACATGATAAACTAGATGAACATACAACAACACAATGCTCTGTGTCACAGCCATCCATATCAGTCCCACCAGGTAGCTAGCGTACACACGGAGCCTGAAGGATCAACAGTCCCATAGGAATCATTGCATTACACACCTGATTCAAATCATCAAAGCTTGATGATAAGTTGATCATTTGAATCAACTGTGTACTAAAATGTGCCCCCCTTTGGGTCCTCAGCACCTGGATTGAGAACCATTGGCTTATAGCATCATTATACTGTATAATAACCCACAAATGCTGAATCTCCAGATACTCAACTAGTCTAAAGAAGGCCAGTTTTATTGCTTCTTTAATCAGAAAGTTGTCAACTGTGCTAACATAATTGCAAAAGGGTTTGCTAATGATCAATTAGCCTTTTAAAATGCAAAATTAGCTAACACAACGTGCCATTTGAACACAGGAGTGATGGTTGCTGATAATGGGCTTCTATATGCATATGTAGATATTCCATAAGAAAAATCAGCCGTTTCCAGCTACACTAGTCATTTACAACATTAACAATGTCTACCCTGCATATCTGATCAATTTGATGATATTTTAATGGACAAAAAATGTGCTTTTCTTTCAAAAACAAGGACATTTTTAAGTGACTCCAAACTTTTGAACAGTAGTGTAAGTATTCACACTCCTGAGTCAATACTTTGTAGAAGCACCTTTGGCAGCGACTACAGCTGTGAATCCTTCTGGGTAAGTCTCTATGACCTTTGCACACCTAGATTGTACAATATTTTCCCATTATTCTTTACAAAAAAACTTCAAGCTCTGTCAAATTGTTTTTTGATCATTGCTAGACAACCATTTTCAGGTTTTGCCACAGATTTTCAAGCAGATTTAAGTCAAAACTGCAACTCAGCCACTCAGGAACATTCACTGTCTTCTTGGTAAGCAACTGCAGTCTAGATTTGGCCTTGTGTTTTAGGTTATTGTCCTGCTGAAAGGTGAATTAATCTCAACAAAATTTGGGAAAAGTCAAGGGGTGTGAATACTTGCTGAAGGCATGGTATAACAGGAGTAACAGGGAGATGTAGTGACAATATCAACAGCATGACCTGTCCCACCTTCCATCAGCATATACAGCCAGTCTCCAGGGAGATAAAACTACATGTATCACCACCATCTACCTCTGAGCAGTGTGAGGGGTGTGGGGTTAGGGTCAAAGGTCAGAGGGTGACCTATTACTACAGAAACCAGCCCAGCCTGGCCGAATTATAGTGAGAGAATCGCCATCCACAGGTCATGATGGTATTATAGCTGTGATCTCCTGTCCATTAGAGTGGTGTTCCATTACTGCCACCCTATAGAGGGTCATCACATCATGTCATCCATCCCAGCACAACATCATTAAGGTAGGTGTGTGTGTGTGTGTGTGTAAGTGAGTGAGTGAGTGAGTGAGTGAGTGAGTGAGTGAGTGAGTGAGTGAGTGAGTGAGTGAGTGAGTGAGTGAGTGAGTGAGTGAGTGAGAGAGAGAGAATGATAGAAGCTGCAAATGGAGAAGCTGGAGGAGCAGGCGTCATTTTAGACTGCCTAATGAATGAGAATATCCATAACAGTATGGGGGATACCATTTTACATTATTGCCAGGTTCTACTACTAATGTCTCTTATCGTTTTCATGTGGTGGGAAATGAGAAGTTATTCTGAGTTAGAGGTAGAAGAGATTGCCAATATCGAAGATGCACTTCTGAAAATATTTGACTTTTTCTTCAAGGAAAGGTTGAATTCACTTATTATAAGAGATGGGGGCCCACTCAATTGCCAGGTAAAGCGTACAATCATTGACATAGAGATAAATTCACACTTCTTTTATGACTGCATACACTTATCAAATAGGAGGGCCTGTCTCTTTGAGAGCTAATTTACGAGAGTCCTTCAGTTCCAAGTCCAGCTTTTAATAAGAAGAGTTAGCAGTGATAAATAACTATGAGCGTTCCCTACATCATCAGCCATTAGCCAGTTATTGTGCTGTGTTAACAAGATGCTGTCTATAGAAGGTTTATCTCTGTTTATAGGAGGCTCTTAAAGAGGCCCTCAGAGAGTGGTGTGAATCAATAGCTTTCCTTACCAGTTGCCTACATATCTTACTTTTAGTCAGTTTTCTACACCAGGAAAATAATCCTTCAGCAACAAGACATTTGAATTATTATGTGGATTATAATTCATGGAAATGTTTGTAGGGGTTGATCCATTTTTCCTAAGGGAGAATCAAGCCTGCATTTCAAAGTGGAAATTACACATTTCAGAAGCCTTTTTAAACCTCAAATTTCTGGAATGTTCTCCTGCAACAGGGTGATCAAATGAAGATCCTACATCTGTACCTCATCAAACATCTCAGTCAAGTAAACGTCTTCACATACTTACACAAAACAATATGGACGTCTGAATAAAGCCACCGCAACGTGTTGTGTAATAACGGCCATGGTTATGGAGATATGTGTAAATGTCACATCAACACATCACGAGTCTGGCTGCCATTTCCACTGGTTTTGAGGACTGGGTATCATATCCACAGCTGGTGAGATCCTGTTATCCTGCTTGTTTAGAGGTCATTACTAGCGAATGTCTGCTTTGCCACTCTAGTGACTCAACTCAACTTTTTTCCCAGCTATACAGTCATTACTGTGTCTGCAGTTAGATGTACTGTGAATGAGCCCTACTCTGACCACAGCCATAGAGATAGATAGACATGGCAGACTATTGTAGTTGCCGATAGTGATCAGATGGGAGGAGGGGAAAGCATAAGTCTGTGTGTGTTATCTCCTTAGCAACAAGCGGCTTTAACCAGGCTTTTCAGAGTGCTGAATATTCACCCAGAGGTTGAGAGGAAGGAGGGCTTGTCCCCCGCTCTCCTACCCAAAAGGCTGAGGAGCAAGGGGGAGGGCTGAGGAGCAAGGGAGGAGGGCTGAGCGAGGAAGGCTGAGCGAGGGAGGCAGAGGATGTAGGGACAGAGCAGACACCATGTGCAGTAAGCCGTGAGAAACCCACCAATCTCCATCCGTCCTTTAATTACCATGGTGCTTGCATGACGATACAATTTGCATAGGAGACGACTAACATCGGAACACCATCATATTCACATTCAGCTCCACTGTAAGAAGAAGAGATAGTATATACTGTAGCATGACATCATCTGGGCTCCCGAGAGGGCCAGCAGTCTAAGGCACTGCATCTGTGCTTGAGGTGTCACTACAGACGCCATGGTTTGAATCCAAGCTGTATCACAACCTGCTGTGATTGGGAATCCCATAGGGCGGTGCACAATTGGCCCAGCGTTGTCTGGGTTTGGCCGGTGTAGGCATTGTAAATAAGAATTTGTTCTTAACCGACTTGCCTGGTTAAATAAAAATCTATCATTGGTGCCTGGTCAAAACCACTGGTTTCCCGTATCAAGTCTATTGCACATTGTTGACATGTTACTGCCCGAAACAATGCCTTAACCCTAAGCAAAGCACTTAAAACAAACCTCCTTAGGTAGTTAGTTTCCCATTCCAATTTCCAGTTTCCAGTTTTAAACAAATTTGAATAGTCATTCTATTAAGCTGTTGGTCACAAATCGCTGCTTGTTTCGGGAAAAACTGAGATATTTTCATATCCACAAACAAAAAAACACCAGATTTCAACCACTTCCTCTATTTACCATTTAAATTAAATATTTAAATTAATTTAAACCACTTCCTCTATTTACCATTTAAATTAAATATTTAAATTAATTTAAATTAAATATCCCCCGTACATTCTCCATGAATGAGTCCAGCACCACTATGGAAGGCCTTTGCATACAGTTGAAGTCAGAAGTTTACATACACCTTAGCCAAATAGATTTACACTCAGTTTTTCACAATTCCTGACATTTAATCCCAGTAAAAATTCCCATTTTATCACCACTTTATTTTATGAATGTGAAATGTCAGGATAATAGTAGAGAGAATGATTTCTTTCAGCTTTTATTTCTTTCATCACATTCCAAGTGGGGCAGAAGTTAACATACACTCAATTAGTATTTAGTAGCATTGCCTTTAAATTGTTTAACTTGGGTCAAACGTTTTGGGTAGCCTTCCACAACCTTCCCACAATAAGTTGGGTGAATTTTGGCCCATTCCTCCTGACAGAGCTGGTGTAACTGAGTCAGGTTTGTAGGCCTCCTTGCTCGCACATGCTTTTTCAGTTCTTCCAGCAAATTTTCTATAGGATTGAGGTCAGGGCTTTGTGATGGCCACTCCAATACCTTGACTTTGTTGTCCCCATTTGCAACCAAGTTTAAACTTCTTGACTGATGTCTTGAGATGTTGCTTCAATATATCCACATAATTGTCCCTCCTCACGATGCCATCTATTTTGTGAAGTGCACCAGTCCCTCCTGAAGCAAAGCATGATGCTACCACCACTGTGTTTCATGGTTGGGATGGTGTTCTTTCGGCTTGCAAGTCTCCCCCTTTTCCTTCAAACATAACGATGGTCATTATGGCCAAATCATTATATTTTTGTTTCATCAGACCAGAGGACATTTCTCCAAAAAGTATGATCATTGTCCCCATGTGCAGTTGCAAACCGTAGTCTGGCATTTTTATGGCAGTTTTGGAGCAGTGGCTTCTTCCTTGCTGAGCGGCCTTTCAGGGTATGTCGATATAGGACACATTTTACTGTGGATATCGATACTTTTGAACCTGTTTCCTCCAGCATCTTCACAAGGTCCGTTGCTGTTGTTCTGGGATTGATTTGCACTTTTTGCACCAAAGTACATTAATCTCTAGGAGACAGAACGCGTCTCCTTCCTGAGCGGTATGATGACTGCGTGGTCCCATGGTGTTTATATTTGCGTACTATTGTTTGTACAGATGAACGTGGTACCTTCAGGCGTTTGGAAATTGCTCCCAAGGAGGAACCAGACTTGTGGAGGTCTACAAATTTTTTTCTGAGATCTTGGCTGATTGCTTTTGAATCTCCCATGATGTCAAGCAAAGAGGCACTGAGTTTGAAGGTAGGCCTTGAAATACATCCACAGGTACACCTCCAATTGACACAAATGATGTCAATTAGCCTATCAGAAGCTTCTAACGCCATGACATCATTTTTGTGAATAAAAAAAAAAGGCACAGTCAACTTAGTGTATGTAAACGTCTGACCCACTGGAAGTGTGATACAGTTATTGTAAGTGAAATAATCTGTCTGTAAACAATTGTTGAAAAAATGACTTGAGTCATGCACAAAGTAGATGTCCTAACCGACTTGCCCAAACTATAGTTTGAAAAACGAGTTTTAATGACTCCAAACTAATTGTATGTAAACTTCCGACTTCAACTGTATGTGCAGTCCATATTCACCAATACACATCTTATCTGGATCAAACATTATCATGATTATCAAATCCTGTGCTGTATAGGGTCGGCTGAGGCTCAGTCACAAGCTCGTTCTGTCCTCTGAACCCTGTGTGAAAACCTAGGCTCTGACATACTGAACACCATGCAAAAATCGCAGTAGAAATGTATCCAGATGCATACAGTGTCCACAAATACACAGACACACAGGCTCATGTTGAAATAAATACAGTAGACAATCATTTAGTCCTGCAAAGCTGACTCTATACAAATACCCAACAGGCAGTACCTATTTTCCACTTCCAAAACTTTACATATAAGAAAATCATCACAAAACCATCTTGAAATTGACATCTGGACTTCTAGCACATGGCACTGTCCTGTTCCTACAGTACCAGAGCCAATACTCCAGAAGATGTGTGGGCTGGCTGTGGCTTACTGGTGTGATGGTGGACATGCTGTTGTCATTCATCATGGCCAGGGAGAGAGCAGACAGTGGATGGCCCACCTCTGCTGGTAACATCTGTCTGGGCAGTGACGCGTGTGTGCCAGCCGTGGCCCGCTACATCTGCTGCTTGGGTGTCTCTGGGTAGGGTCAGGTTCAAACTAGCAAACATCCCCTGAAAACTGGATCAATGTATCCTCCTTTCAATAACACCCCAAGGTCCCCCCCCACACACTGTCAGACCCCCGCTGTTCCTAGAGCTTTCATGTACTTTTCAAAGTCTCAGTTATCACCTAGGGCTACCTTGACTGCGCCCGGGGCAATGACACTGCTCCGCGTCTCCATACACCTTACAGACACACAGATACTCACTCACTCGCACACACACACGTACAGGCCCACTGTCATCAACACTCATTGAGGATGGATTTATTGAAGGCAGCAGTGTTGAGTTATCCTCTGCATTATTCATAGGAGCCTTCTTGAAATGCAGCAGGCAGCTGGAGCTGGATGGTGCTGGGAACAACTTCCTATATAGGTCACTTCTTAATTCCTTCTCTCTCTCTCGCGCTCCCTCTCCACCCACATCACAGGAAAGTGTAAGTGGAGGAGGAAGGGAAGGAGAGAAGAAGGTATGGAGGGAGAAAGGGAGGGAAAGCCTTGTTTTAGATAAGGCCATAAAGATATACACACACATATGCACATACAGTCCCACGCCACAGCAGATAAAGAGGCCTACACCATAGAGTAGATTTTCACAGCCATGAATGAAGCTCAGAGCGGCTTTTGATAGAGGTAATAACAGTCATTGTTGTGGCAGAGGCAGAGAGAGAGCGAGAGAGAGAGAGAATGACAGAGAGAGAGAGAGAAAATGACAGAGAGAGAGAGAGAGAGAAAAAGAGAGTGCAGGAGAGAGGAGTGTATTCAGATCTATTAGAAATGGACAGCCAGTGATCATTAAGTCGAGTGAGACAGTACAGTTTTACATGCATATACATAACCCTTATTCAACAGATGCTTATTGCATATGCAGAGTAATTGATATGCATTCAATCAAATATTCATAACATATAATTAGGGTTAAATATGCATGATGGTTGAAACAATGAAAAGCAAAAGCGATCCCAAACGCCGGGGGTAAGCACACAATGCATGAAAATGTAATAGAACCATATTCCCTGTAGTGAAATTATAAATATGAAGGAACTGAGCCTAAAAACCAGAGTACGACTGCAGAATAATGATGATGTCCATGATGATGAAGATTAGGAGGATGATGATGGAGGATGATGAAGAGTATGATGACGATGACGATACTGAAGTCTCCTACTGTTAAGTATTGTGTGTTAAAGGACTAACTGTCACAATGGCAATAATGTTACCTCTCAAGGTCTCTTCCTGTTCTTTCAATCAATGAGGGTCCTTCTTTACTACAGTCACAGACGCTCCTGGCTTTTCTACTGTAGCTCAGTTGGTAGAGCATGTCGCTTGTAACACGTGGGTAGTGGGTTTGATTCCAGGGACCACCCATACATAAAATGTATGACTGCATGACTTTAAATTGCTTCGGATAAAAGCATCTGCTAAATGTCAAAAACATGTATACATGCACTAACGTTCAAAGGTTTGGAGTCATTTAGAAATGTCCTTGTTTTTGAAAGAAAAACACATTTTGTTGTACGCTAAAATAACATCAAACTGATCAGAAAAACAGTGTAGACATTATCAATGTTGTAAATGACTGTTGTAGCTGGAAACGTCAGATTCTTTATGGAATATCTACATAGGCCCATAATCAGCAACCATCACTCCTGTGTTCCAATGGCATGTTGTGTTAGCTAATCCAAGTTTATCATTTTAAAAGGCTAATTGATCATTAGCAAAGCCTTTTGCAATTATGTTAGTACAGCTGAACACTGTTGTTTTAATTAAAGAAGCAATAAAACTGTCCTTCTATAGACTAGTTGAGTATCTGGAGCATCAGAATTTGTGGGTTCGATTACACGCAAAACACCAGTCTCAATGTCAACAGTGAAGAGGCGATTCCGTGATGCTGACCTTCTAGGCAGAGTTCCTCTGTCCAGTGTCTGTGTTCTTTTGCCAATCTTAATATTTAATTTTTACTGGCCAGTCTGAGATATGACTTAATCTTTGCAACTCTGCCTAGAAGGGCAGCATCCCGGAGTCGCCTCTTCCCTGTCGACATTGAGACGGGTGTTTTGCGGGTACTATTTAATGAAGAAGCCAGTTGAGGACTTGTGAGGCTTCTGTTTCTCAAACTAGAGACTCTAATGTACTTGTCCTCTTGCTCAGTTGTGCACCGGGGCCTCCCACTCCTCTTTCTATTCTGGTTAGGGCCAGTTTGTGCTGTTCTGTGAAGGGACTAGTACACAGCGTTGTACAAAATCTTTAGTTTCTTTGTAATTTCTCGCATGGAATAGCCTTCATTTCTCAGAACAAGAATAGACTGACGAGTTTCAGAAAAAAAGTTGTTTCTAGCCATTTTGAGCCTGTAATTGAACGCACAAATGCTGATACTCCAGATACGCAACTAGTCTATAGAAGGACAGTTTTATTGCTTCTTTAATTAAAACAACAGTGTTCAGCTGTGCTAACATAATTGCAAAAGGCTTTGCTAATGATCAATTAGCCTTTTAAAATGATAAACTTGGATTAGCTAACACAACATGCCATTGGAACACAGGAATGTTGGTTGCTGATAGTGGGCCTCTGTACGCCTATGTAGATATTCCATAAAAAATCTGCCGTTTCCAGCTACAATAGTAATTTACAACATTTTCTGATCAATTTGATGTTATTTTGATGGACAAAAAATGTGCTTTTCTTTAAAAAAACAAGGACATTTCTAAGTGACCCCAAACCTTAGTGTATATATACTGTATATAAATGGCTTACGTATTTATTGGAGGGTTAAGCTCTTGGCTTCCTCTCAAAGGGCCAGCTGAACAATGACTTTGTGAAAAGAACTACACAAATTGAACTGCATTGAGACAAGTTGACTTCAAAATCTTCTGAAGGCTGTTGAATTAATCGTAACTCCTTCTGTGCCATTCAGACCACAGAAATGCTCAGGATTGACAAAGCAGTCGCAAAACAGCATTAAAAGAAATGTTTGTGTGTGCACATTTGAGTGTGCATGTCTGTGCCTGTTTGTGTAAGTCATCCAACCTTGTTTCCCGATGGCTTCCCGTCTTAAGGCGAATGCCACGGTGAAGGTTCAATGCCCCTCTGTATCACCGGGGTTCATCAGTCCTCACCTGACATTTTGTCAATGACCCACATTTCAGGAGTGTGTGTGTGTGTCTGCTGCTCGCTCTGTTGGGTGTGCAGGGGAAACAGATCTGGGTCAGGAAGTTCCCATGAGTGTGTCAGAGACGAGTGTTCTATCCAATGACACGTCTGACATAGACAAGAAAGCAGAACACACTGTGGACACACACACACATACACACACACAGACACACACAGATGGTATAGAGTACAGTATATTTATATGAGATGAGTAAAGTAGGGAATGTAAACATTATATAAAATGTCATTGTTTAAAGTGTTTAGTGATACATTTATTACATACATTTTTCATTATTAAAGTGGCTAAAGATGAGTCAGTATGTTGGCAGCAGCCACTCAATGTTAGTGATGGCTGTTTAACAGTCTGACGGCCTTGAGATAGAAGCTGTTTTTCAGTCTCTCGGTCCCCGCTTTGATGCACCTGTACTGACCGCGCCTTCTGGATGATAGCGGGGTGAACAGGCAGTGGCTCGGGTGGTTGTTGTCCTTGATGATCTTTTTGGCCTTCCTGTGACATCGGGTGGTGTAGGTGTCCTGGAGGGCAGGTAGTTTTCCCCCGGTGATGCGTTGTGCAGACCTCACTACCCTCTGGAGAGCCTTACGGTTGTGGGCGGAGCATTTGACGAACTAGGCGGTGATACAGCCCGACAGGATGCTTTCGATTGTGCATCTGTAAAAGTTTGTGAGTGTTTTTGGTGACAAGCCAAATTTCTTCAGCCTCCTGAGGATGAAGAGGCGCTGCTGCGCCTTCTTCACGATGCTGTCTGTGTGGGTGGACTATTTCAGTTTGTCCTTGATGTGTATGCCAAGGAACTTTCCACCTTCTCCACTACTGTCCCGTCAATGTGGATAGGGGGCTGCTCCCTCTCTGTTTCCTGAAGTCCACGATCATCTCCTTTGTTTTGTTGATATTGAGTGTGAGGTTATTTTCCTGACACCACACTCCGAGGGCCCTCACCTCCTCCCTGTAGGCCGTCTCGTCGTTGTTGGTAATCAAGCCTACCACTGTAGTGTCGTCTGCAAACTTGATGATTGAGTTGGTGGCGTGCATGGCCATCTATTTTGGTAGATAATGCGGTCGGGCATTTGATTGTAAGGAATTCTAAGTCAGGTGAACAAAAGGACTTGAGTTCCTGTATGTTGTTATGATCACACCACATCTCGTTATTCATAAGGCATACACCCCCGCCCTTCTTCTTACCAGAGATATGTTTGTTTCTGTCGGCGCGATGCGTGAAGAAGCCAGGTGGCTGTACTGACTCTGATGACGTACCCCAGTGAGCCATGTTTCAGTGAAACAAAGAACATTACAATCTCTGAATGGCAACTCTTGCTCGGATTTCATCTACCTTCTTGTCAAGAAACTGGACATTGGCGAGTAGTATGCTCGGGAGCGGTGGGCGATGTGCCTGTCTACGAAGCCTGACCAGAAGACCACTCCGTCTGCCCCTTCTGCAGCGCCATTGTTTTATGTCGCCTGCTGGGATCCGATCCATTGTCCTGGGTGGTGACCAAACAGAGGATCCGATCCATTATCATGGGTTGTGGACCAAACAGAGGATCCGATCCATTGTCCTGGGTGGTGGACCAAACAGAGGATCCGATCCATTGTCCTGGGTGGTGGATCAAACAGAGGATCCGATCCATTGTCCTGGGTGGTGGACCAAACAGAGGATCCGATCCATTGTCCTGGGTGGTGGACCAAACAGAGGATCCGATCCATTGTCCTGGGTGGTGGACCAAACAGAGGATCCGATCCATTGTCCTGGGTGGTGGACCAAACAGAGGATCCGATCCATTGTCCTGGGTGGTGGACCAAACAGAAAATCCGCTTTGGGAAAGTCGTATTTCTGGTCGTAATGTTGGTGAGTTGACGTTGCTCTTATATCCAATAGTTCCTCCCGACTGTATGTAATAAAACATCATATATCAGGGGGTAACAATGTAAGAAATAACACATAAAAAAACAAATACTACATAGTTTCCTAGGAATGCGAAGCGAGTTGGCCATATCTGTCATCGCCGGAAGTCTCTTTACCTATATAATAGTCAGAGGAAAGCCCATAAAATTGTCTCTTCTACCGCACGGCAAGCGGTACCGGAGCGCCAAGTCTAGGACCAAAAGGCTCCTCAACAGCTCCTACCACCAAGCCATTAGACTGCTGAACAATTCATGAATATGGCCACTGGACAATTTACATTGACCCCCCGTACACTTCTGCTACTCGCTGTTTGTTTGTTACCTATGCATAGTCACTTCATCACCTCCTACATGTACAGATTACTTAAACTAGCCTGTACCACTGCACACTGACTCAGTACCGGTGCCCCCTGTTTATAGCCTCGTTATTGTTATTCTTATTCTTATTGTGTTACATTTTATTATGACTTTTTATTTTAGCCTAATTGGTAAATATTTTCTTCTTCTTGAACTGCACTGTTGGTTAAGGGCTTGTAAGTAAGCATTTCACGGTAAAGTCTACACTTGTTGTTTTCGGCACATGTGGCAAATAAAGTTTGAATTGATTTGGATACATGTCATTATTTCACGTCCATCCAGGTCTGAGGACGTCGGGAGATGAAGTGGACCAGTGATATGGCTATCTTTGCTGGAGCATTGAGTCAATACACTGTGTTTTTATTCTCCACTGAAAGAAGGCCTCTGCTCTTCTTATATCACCAAGAATCTGCCAATGAAATACAAAGTGGACAAGTGGATTTAGCAATCTCACTAGGATAAAGACCTCCTCCATTCCTGTCATTATTGAAAGAGATCGTGATACCTCACATCTCAAAATAGGGCTACTTAATGTTAGATCCCTTACTTCAAAGGCAATTATAGTCAATGAACTAATCACTGATCATAATCTTGATGTGATTGGCCTGACTGAAACATCGCTTAAGCCTGATTAATTTACTGTGTTAAATGAGGCCTCACCTCCTGGTTACACTAGTGACCATATCCCCCATGCATCCCACAAAGGCGGAGGTGTTGCTAATATTTACGATAGCAAATTTCAATTGACAAAAAATAGTCATGAAATGTATGCAGCCTGCTCCATCACTTTTTATAGCCACTGTTTACAGGCCTCCTGGGCCATATACAGCGTTCCTCATTGAGTTCCCTGAATTCCTATCGGACCTTGTAGTCATAGCAGATAATATTCACATTTTTGGTGACTTTAATATTCACATGGAAAAGTCCACAGACCCACTCCAAAAGGCTTTCGGAGCCATCATCGACCCAGTGGGTTTTGTCCAACATGTCTCTTGACCTACTCACTGTCACAGTCATACCTAGTTTTGTCCCATGGAATAAATGTTGTGGATCTTAATGTTTTCCTCATAATCCTGGACTATCGGACCACCATTTTATTACGTTTGCAAGGTCTAAGGCACTGTATCTCAGTGCTAGAGGCATCACTGCAGACGCTGGTTTGATTCCAGGCTGTATCACAACTGGACGTGATTGGGAGTCCCATAGGGCGGCGCACAATTGGCCCAGCGTCGTCGTTGTAAATAAGAATTTGTTCTTAATTGACTTGCCTAGTTAAATAAAGGTTCAATAAAAAATATAATATATAAATATTATAAATACTATTAATATGTAAAAATGTATTTAATGAGTCTGCCATAAAAAAAACAGTAGAGGTGTGGATCAGAAAACCAGTCAGTATCTGGTGTGACCACCATTTTATTACATTTGCAATTGCAACAAATAATCTGCTCAGAGCCAAACCAAGGAGCATCATATGTCGTGCTATAAATTCACAGACAACACAAAGATTCCTTGATGCCCTTCCAGACTCCCTCTGCCTACCCAAGGACGTCAGAGGACAAAAATCAGTTAACCACCTAACTGAGGAACTCAATTTAACCGTGTGCAATACCCTAGATGCAGTTGCACCCCTAAAAACTAAAAACATTTATCATAAGAAATTAGCTCCCTGGTATACAGAAAATACCCGAGCTCTGAAAGTCTTCCGACTAGCTTGGAAAGACAGTACCGTGCAGTATCGAAGAGCCCTTACTGCTGCTCGATAATCCTATTTTTCCAATTTAATTGAGGAAAATAAGAACAATCCGAAATGTCTTTTTGATACTGTCGCAAAGCTAACTAAAAAGCAGCATTCCCCAAGTGAGGATGGCTTTCACTTCAGCAGTAATACATTCATGAACTTCTTTGAGGAAAAGATAATGATTATTAGAAAGCAAATTACGGACTCCTCTTGAAATCTGCATATTCCTTCAAAGCTCAGTTGTCCTGAGTCTGCACAACTCTACCAGGACCTAGGATCAAGAGAGACACTCAAATGTTTTAATACTATATCTCTTGACACAATGATGAAAATAATCATGGCCTCTAAACCTTCAAGCTGCATACTGGACCCTATTCCAACTAAACTACTGAAAGAGCTGCTTCCTATGCTTGGCCCTCCTATGTTGAACATAATAAACGGCTCTCTATCCACCGGATGTGTACCAAACTCACTAAAAGTGGCAGTAATAAAGCCTCTCTTGAAAAAGCCAAACCTTGACCCAGAAAATATCGGCCTATATCGAATCTTCCATTCCTCTCAATTTTTTTAGAAAATGCTGTTGCGCAGCAACTCACTGCCTTCCTGAAGACAAACAATGTACAGTGCCTTGCGAAAGTATTCAGCCCCTTTACTTTCAGTGCAGCAAACTCTCTCCAGAAGTTCAGTGAGGATCTCTGAATGATCCAATGTTGACCTAAATGACTAATGATGATAAATACAATCCACCTGTGTGTAATCAAGTCTCCGTATAAATGCACCTGCACTGTGATAGTCTCAGAGATCCGTTAAAAGCGCAGAGAGCATCATGAAGAACAAGGAACACACCAGGCAGGTCTGAGATACTGTTGTGAAGAAGTTTAAAGCCGGATTTGGATACAAAAAGATTTCCCAAGCTTTAAACATCCCAAGGAGCACTGTGCAAGCGATAATATTGAAATGGAAGGAGTATCAGACCACTGCAAATCTACCAAGACCTGGCCGTCCCTCTAAACTTTCAGCTCATACAAGGAGAAGACTGATCAGAGATGCGGCCAAGAGGCCCATGATCACTCTGGATGAACTGCAGAGATCTACAGCTGAGGTGGGAGACTCTGTCCATAGGACAACAATCAGTCGTATATTGCACAAATCTGGCCTTTATGGAAGAGTGGCAAGAAGAAAGCCATTTCTTAAAGATATCCATAAAAAGTGTTGTTTAAAGTTTGCCACAAGCCACCTGGGAGACACACCAAACATGTGGAAGAAGGTGCTCTGGTCAGATGAAACCAAAATTGAACTTTTTGGCAACAATGCAAAACGTTATGTTTGGCGTAAAAGCAACACAGCTCATCACCCTGAATACCCCATCCCGACTGTCAAACATGGTGGTGGCAGCATCATGGTTTGGGTCTGCTTTTCTTCATCAGGGACAGGGAAGATGGTTAAAATTGATGGGAAGATGGATGGAGCCAAATACAGGACCATTCTGGAAGAAAACCTGATGGAGTCTGCAAAAGACCTGAGACTGGGACGGAGATTTGTCTTCCAACAAGACAATGATCCAAAACATAAAGCAAAATCTACAATGGAATGGTTGAAAAATAAACATATCCAGGTGTTAGAATGGCCAAGTCAAAGTCCAGACCTGAATCCAATCGAGAATCTGTGGAAAGAACTGAAAACTGCTGTTCACAAATGCTCTCCATCCAACCTCACTGAGCTCGAGCTGTTTTGCGAGGAGGAATGGGAATGAAAAAATTCAGTCTCTCGATGTGCAAAACTGATAGAGACATACCCCAAGCGACTTACAGCTGTAATCGCAGAAAAAGGTGGCGCTACAAAGTATTAACTTAAGGGGGCTGAATCATTTTGCAAGCCCAATTTTTCAGTTTTTGATTTGTTAAAAAAGTTTGAAATATCCAATAAATGTCATTCCACTTCATGATTGTGTCCCAGTTGTTGTTGATTCTTTATATCTTTATGTTTGAAGCCTGAAATGTGGCAAAAGGTCGCAAAGTTCAAGGGGGCCGAATACTTTCGCAAGGCACTGTATATGAAATGCTTCAGTCTGCTTTTAGACCCCATCATAGCACTGAGACTGCACTTGTGAAGGTGGTAAATTACCTTTTAATGGCGTCAGACCGAGGCTCTGCATCTGTCCTCGTGCTCCTAGATCTTAGTGCTGCATTTGATACCATCGATCACCACATTCTTTTGGAGAGATTGGAAACCCAAATTGGTCTACACGGACAAGTTCTGGCCTGGTTTAGATCTTATCTGTTGGAAAGATATCAGTTGGTCTCTGTGAATGGATTGTCCTCTGGCAAATTAACTGTAAATTTCGGTGTTGCTCAAGGTTCTGTTTTAGGACGACTATTGTTTTCACTATATATATATATTTTACCTCTTGGGGATGTCATTCGAAAACATAATGTTAACTTTCACTGCTATGCGGATGACACACAGCTGTACATTTCAATGAAACATGTTGAAGCCACAAAATTGCCCTCGCTAGAATCCTGTGTTTCAGACATAAGGAAGTGGATGGCTGCAAACTTCCTACTTTTAAAATTGGACAAAACAGAGATGCTTGTTCTAGGTCCCAAGAAACAAAGAGATCTTCTGTTGAATCTGACAATTAATTTTGATGGTTGTAAAGTCGTCTCAAATTAAACTGTGAAGGACCTCGGCGTTACTCTGGACCCTGATCTCTCTTTTGACGAACATATCAAGACTGTTTCAAGGACAGCTTTTTTCCATCTACGTAACATTGCAAAAATCAGGAACTTTCTGTCCAAAAATGATGCAGAAAAATGTATCCATGCTTTTGTCACTTCTAGATTAGATTACTGGAATGCTCTACTTTCCGTCTACATGGATAAAGCACTAAATATACTCCAGTTAGTGCTAATTACGGCTGCTAGAATCCTGACGAGAACCAACATTTTTTTATCATATTACTCCAGTGCTAGCCTCCCTACACTGTCAAGGCAAGGGCTGTTTTCAAGGTTTTACTGCTAACCTACAAAGCATTACATGGGCTTGCTCCTACCCATCTTTCCGATTTGGTCCTGCCGTGCATACCTACACATACGCTACGGTCACAAGACGCAGGCCTTTTTGTCCCTAGAAGTTCTAAGCAAACAGCTGGAGGAAGGGCTTTCTCATATAGAGCTCCATTTTTATGGAATGGTCTGCCTACCCATGTGAGATACGCAGACTCGGTCTCAACCTTTAAGTCTTTACTGAAGACAGTGGGTCATATGATTGAGTGTAGTCTGGCCCAGGAGTGTGAAGATGAACGGAAAGGCTCTGGAGCAACGAACCGCCCTTGCTGTCTCTGCCTGGCCGGTTCCCCTCTCTCCACTGGGATTCTCTGCCTCTAACCCTATTACAGGGGCTGAGTCACTGGCTTACTGGTGCTCTTTCATGTTGTCCCTAGGAGGGTTGCGTCACTTGAGTGGGTTGAGTCACTGACGTGATCTTCCTGTCTGGGTTGGCGCCCCCCCCTTGGGTTGAGCCGTGGCGGAGATCTTTGTGGGCTATACTCGGCCTTGTCTCAGGATGGTAAGTTGGTGGTTGAAGATATCCCTCTAGTGGTGTGGGGGCTGTGCTTTGGCAAAGTGGGTGGGGTTATATCCTTCCTGTTTGGCCCTGTCCGGGGGTATCATCGGATGGGGCCACAGTGTCTCCTGACCCCTCCTGTCTCAGCCGCCAGTATTTATGCTGCAGTAGTTTGTGTCGGGGGGCTAGGGTCAGTTTGTTATATCAGGAGTACTTCTCCTGTCTTATCTGATGTCCTGTGTGAATTTAAGTATGCTCTCTCTAATTCTCTCTTTCTCTCAGAGGACCTGAGCCCTAGGACCATTCCTCAGGACTACCTGGCATGATGACTCCTTGCTGTCCCCAGTCCACCTGGCCGTGCTGCTGCTCCAGTTTCAACTGGATGGCAGCGTCAGGTAAGCTCAAGGGAGGAGGTGTTTGTACCTTTGTTGACAACAGCTGGTGCGCGATCTCTAATATTAAGGAAGTCTCAACGTTCTGCTCACCTGACTTAGAATACCTCATGATAAGCTGTAGACCATACTATTTACCAAGAATTTTAATCTATATGTTTTGTAGCTGTCTATTTATGACCACAATGTAGGCACTAAGACTGCACTCAACAGGTATACAGGGTCATAAGCAAAGAAGAAAATGCTCACCCAGAAGTGGCGCTCCTAGTGGCCAATGATTTTAATGCAGGAAAACTGAAATCCATCTTACCTCATTTCTACCAGCAGGTCACGTGTGCAACTAGAAAACTCGAGATCACCTTCACTCCACACACAGAAACACATGCAAAGTTCTCATTCGCCCTCCATTTGGCAAAACTGACCATAACTATCTTCTTGAGTCCTGCTTACAAGCAAAATTTGGAAGTTGTCCGATGAAGCAAATGCTAAGTTATAGGAGTGTTTCACTAGTGCAGACTGCAATGCGCTGTGGGATTCATCCCATGGCATTGAGTAGTTTACCTCATCAGTCGCCGGCTTCATTAAAGGTACAAATTCAACATGTTTTATACATGGTTTGTCTGTTGCAATTTGGTTAGCATTATGACATAATCATGTGGTTGAAAATTCCCCCTCAAAATAACAATAAGCTAATTACCTTTTTCAAATCCAATGTACTTTCCACATAATACATTGACAAATTACATTGAAACAACGTTGATTCAACCAGTTTGTGCTCAGTGGGTAAGTGTTCCAGGTTCCAAGCAGGAGGAATAGGCTGGAGAAAGACAATATGGCTGCCAGTGGATTAAACACACATGCAGGTAAACCTCAGACATATTACAGAATAGAGGTCCATCTGTATTCAAGCCGCACCATCATTTTAGTGTCTGGATAAGGACCATTTAAAACTCCAAGGCCTCCTTTCTCTCTCTGTCAGTGTTTCAGGTCATTGCCATGTATGAATATGAGGTAGCTGATGAAGATTACTTGAGCTTCTGAAAGGGTCAGCTGATCAAGATGGTAGTTAAGGATGTCTCTGAAGCCTGTTCCATTCTAATTATGTCACAATGACCACCATGGAATCTGATCAAAGCCAAAAATGAGTAAAAATGTTCTGTACAATTTAGATTGGATTTATCCTCAACTAGACATACTCTGTAGATTAGGCCCTGTGACTTCGCCATGCTCCACACGGAGGGCATGATCTATGTTGTATCTTTATGCATGCTCTGTTATGGAGACCACTGTTGGAGTATACTATTAACCCAGCCATACACACCTAGTATCATCCACCTGGTCCACTGTGTGTGTGAGCATGTGTGTTTGGAGTGGGACGGAAGCTATATTGTTGCTGTTGACCCGGATCACTGGTTGCTACGGAAAAAGAGGAGGTCAAAAGGGGGGTGAGTGTCACCGATGTGAAATGGCTAGCTAGTTAGCGGTGGTGCGCGCTAATAGCATTTCAATCGGTGACGTCACTCGCTTTGAGACCTTGAAGTAGTTGTTCCCTTTGCTCTGCAAGGGCCGCGGCTTTTGTGGAGTGATGAGTAACGATGCTTCGAGGGTGGCTGTTGCCTATGTGTACAGAGGGTCCCTGGTTCGAGCCCAGGTAGGGGCGAGGAGAGGGAAGGAAGCAATACCGTTACACTCAGTGTGTCCCCCTGGACCCCACACTCACCTCGATGTTTCCATTCAGGAAAATACCTGTCTCTTCTCAGTGAGAGAGTCTGTAGTCACACTACAGTGCTGTTCACCTATGGGGGACTGTCTGGGAGATAATCTCAATGTGCTGCTCAATGGTTGTGAAGGGAAGGCCCTCCAGTGGCTTGTTGAGAAATGTAAAAACAGGTAGCATGTCTTCAGAACAGGGGCAATCAGGTGAACTGGAGAAGATAAGAGTTACCAAGAGCAATGGCTATTTATGACACAAGGTGACAGAGCTGTATACTGGAGAAGATGAAGAGAAAGGGAACAAATTCCAATCAGGAAAGCAGAAGAAGGGGTTTTAACAAAATCATATAAATGTAAAAATTTTGTGAACTGATAAATGTCTGATTTATGATTTCTATACATAACAATGTAAGGCACTAAGACTGCAGACCCTGGTTTGATTCCAGGCTGTATCACAACTGGACATGATTGGGAGTCCCATAGGGCGGCGCACAATTGGCCCAGCGTCATCATTGTAAATAAGAATTTGTTCTTAATTGACATGCCTAGTTAAATAAAGGTTCAATAAAAAATATTATATATAAATATTATAAATAATATTATAAATACTATTAATATGTAATAATGTATTTAATGAGTCTACCATAAAAAAAGGTAGAGGCGTGGCTCAGAAAACCAGTCAGTATCTGGTGTGACCACCACATTTTATTTGTGCACAAAATTTGAAAGAAATAAGCTTTTTGTGCGTATTGAAAATATATATTTTTGTTCAGTGTACATGTTATAGCTAACTACACACACACACACACACACACTATATCTGATACAATTTGCTGTCATGACTCAAATCCATATTTGAAGTTCTCCCCCTACAGTAACGTACACAATCAAATATTGTATTTCTTATAAAATGACAAATGGCACCCAGAATTGAAAACGACAGTTTAGAAATAACTTTGAAGACCAAAGTTTTAAAAAATCTATTCACTAATTAAATCCTAATTGATTGAAATGCTAAAAAAATCTTAGAGGTGTTTGGGGAGGAACTAAATTGGTTTGAATGGATTTCATGGTGTGACCTTTTCAAGCAAGACTGTGTGACTATGTGACCGTGTGACTGTGTGATTGACACACAGGTTGTGAGTGGCTGTGGCCTCTGCCATGTCCTTAATCTGTGCTCCATTGATCTAACACATTCAACCTGCCACATCACGTTGCCACAACTCTGGTGATGGACTCCCCCATACACTCGTATCATATCAAGCAGTCCTCCATGAAATGTCCCCCTTGTCAGACCTATATACTCATTGAATAAAACGTATTGTTTGCAGAGACAGACTGTGTTTCATTGACTTTATCAGCATAAAAACGGCTTGCTACTGTAGCCTTCATTCCAAATAAGAATGAGTTACAAATACTATGCATTCATGTACCTGAAAATCAGCCCTGTACAACCAACATTGCACACATCAAATAGAACAATACAGTTCCACACACACACAAAGCGACCATTGCATATACACACTCCATCCCCACTCTGGGCGACATCATGGCTTCAATGTCCCTCAGTTTGTGGGCTCCTGAGGCGCAGTGGTCTAAGGCACTGCATCTCTGTGCTAGAGGTGTCACTACAGACACCTTTGGTTCGATTCCAGGCTGTATCACAACAGCCTGTGATTGGGAGTCCCATAGGGTGGCGCACAATTGGCCCAGCATCGTCTGGGTTTGGCCTGTGTAGGATGTCATTGTAAATAAGAATTTGTTCTTAACCGACTTGCCTCGTTAAATAAAGGTAACATTTAAAAAAAACAAGCATAGCCACTATCTCCATGGAGACACGGAGGGCATGTGTGTGGACGTTTGGCGCTGGACATGAGAGATGAAAGCAATTACAGCTTTTGAGAGGCAATTATATGTGCCTTATGGTGGTAAAGCCCCATAAATAACAGCACACCCACTGGCGCTTGTTCTGTAATATAGGAACAATGAGGTTGAGAAAGGAGCCACATGGCCTGCTGTGATGTCCATTGTACTGCGTTGTACTGCGTTGCCCATAAGAAGGTGGGTCATTCTGTTTGAAAAAGGCTTAATGACATCAAACATGAGGACTCTTTATATGAATTTGACACTGAGCTACAACATGGAGATAAAAAAAGTGCTATGAAGAGAATGTTGGGCCTTTTGTGTGGCTTTTGTAAAGAACTACAGAAAATCATATAAATATGCAAGCACTGGTGGGTGTACCCCTAAGTAGGCCTACCCATATCCATGACAGGGATGGGATGGGGGGGAAGACACCCAATTAAATCAGAGATTCAGAAACAGAACTAGGGAAAGAAAAGGATTAAGAATTACTTTCCTAAATATAGACTGTACCTGTGATTTCAGTGAGGGCTTAATAGTCTCGTTGGCCCCAGCTAAGGCACTTGACCTGCTGAGTAAAGATATGACTCAGGCACTAGCTAGCTTTCTCTGTCTTTTGGAGGTTTGTCAGTGTAAGTAGTTATGTGCGTTAACATCAAAGGGCTCAGACCATGTTTCTGTGTTTACACCACTTCCACCGCCATCGAGCCAATAGCCTCGGACATTTCTTTCCTGTACGCAATGCCAGCACAAAAGAGAAAGACAGTTTGTAACTCCCTCCACAACCTTTCCAAGTCCCAACATATCCCCAACACATATCAAACCTGCTCCCAACCCCCAGAAAACCTCACAGATGGCACAATGGTCTCTAAAGGTTTCCCTCAGTCTTTGTCAGTTGTTTACTTCTTTTTCCACGGCATTCCCAACAAATTCCCAACACTCAGACAACTTCCCATGGGTCCTTCTAATGACCCTCTGATGTTTCCAGGGCCGGTTTTCCTCTCCATCCTTCTTGGACAGCCATTTACTTAATTTCAGAGCAGCTAAATCCAATTCCACCTACACACTCAGAAGGTAGGGCACACATATTACCCTCCATTTAAAAAATAATTCAAGCAGAAATCCATGTGTGAAGGAATGGAGAGTATTTTTTAAATTCATGCCAAGATAAAGGAGAAATTGAGGCAATGAAGCTGAAAGCAGGAAGGAGTGTGACAGGACTCTATGGATGGGGTTTTCAGGCAAGCAGCTGCCAGTCTGCATAATATTTAGATTGCATATGAAATTGTATATAAAATACCATTAAGGCTCAGTCTTACTTGAAACATATGAAATAAATGTTACATTTTCCTCTCCTCTATGTCTCTCTTGGTATTCACTAACAGTCACACTAGGATTAGGAGATCCGGGGTCGTGGCGTGAAGATGCTCGTCACCACCGCTGGCATGTACACTAGAGGTCACATGACTGGGTGACACAAACGATACTTGGCAGTTGCGCCGGGTGGAACAGTTGAACTCTGGGAGCTCGACGCTACTGCATGCGTCACATTTCCATCGGCTGTTTCCTACGATATTTAAAGCAGTCACCTCCGAAAACACCTCACCACTCCTGATTCACACTGGACTCCCGAAGTTTTAACAGAAGAGAGGGACTGGGGCCGGGAAGTAATGTGGTGTAGCCTGTGGACACTAAAACAGTGGTACACAGCACAGCAGCACAGTGTTCCAGTCATCTGCAGTATCAGCAGTCCTCTTCTCTCTCCACAGGTGGAGACTGCATATTGAATATCAATGGAGCATTGTTAGTTTACTGTGAATGTATTAATAGCAAGGCCATTGAGGAATACCGATCAGGTGGTGTCCGTCAGGACTCAGGAGGCACGTATTCAGATGTTTGTTATGAGATTAAAAGATCTGCACCTGTGATGGAGCTGAATTATTGGAATACTTTTGTCATCCATCTATTGATGCCTATCCACACCTCTGTCCATATTTTACCCCTGTCGTGTCTTTGGCTATGCCGGATTAAGTGATATAACATACTATTCTATAAAATAATTTCTCCGTAATTAATATTACCTGATTGAGTTAATCATGTAAATGTAATTAACTAGAGAGTCAGGCACAACTAAATAATATTTATAGAGCTGTTATCTTCCGAATAAACTCTTAAAGACCTAGTAATATTTAACATCAATAGCAGTCAATATTAATCATCATCTTAATTCAGTCTCATCTGAAAGTTGTAAATTCTTAGTTATCCGCATGAACCCTGGCTAACAATTTGAATCAGCAATACAAAATTGGGTTTAATTATTTATTTACTAAATACCTAACTAATCACACAGAATTACACATACACATATTTAAATCATAACTTGATTACAAATGACGTCATAAAGGAAAACGTCCCTAGCGGGCGGAACAGATATGACAGCTGGTTACACAAAAGAAAAGGGGCTGGGTTTGAGTGAAAGAGCGGGAAGACTGAGGAAGAAAGGGCGAAGCTGTGCTATCGTAAATACAGTATCTTATGCATTCTAAATTACCGCCCATTTGGAAAAGGAAAATGCAATAAATATTTACTCTGAGCTACGCTTCGGTAGGTTGGTGGTAGATGGAAGGCCGTGTTGCCCAACCGAGTCCTTTGTCCCTTGAAGAATGTCTCTGCTGGTAAATTGAATACGTTGTAGTAACATCGTTGTATGGTAGACGGGATACTCTGTTTGTTCCTCCCTACCCTCATTTGCAGCGGCTGTTGCTAACTCAATGGCTAGGAGGTATCACTTCTGTAGTGAATAAGAGTTCAAAGTTCATACCATTCGCTACCAAAGCTCACGCTGATGTTGGCTTCGTTCTGTAGTTATTATCTGAACCATTCTGACATCGGACCGTCGTCCTCACGTCCTTGGTGGTTATATTGTCGTCAAGGGCTTATATAGGTAGGGAGAGGAGGGCGTGTTTGAAAAGTTTTATAGCCCATGTCCCTTCACAGGAGCGGGCCACTGATTGAGCAGAGCCCTATCTTATGAAAACCCAAATCTCACATTTTAGAAGCTAAAATCACATTTCATCCCATCACGAATAATTTCATATTCAAACATTTAAATTGAACAACAATTCCATGTGAATCCGATAACTCTGATGTGTCCGATGTCCACTTTCCACATGAGAATGTCTCAGATGACAACCGAACTGACATCATATTCATTAAGTACCACGGCATATGTTCCATTGGTCAGATTACCAGAATATAGTTAATTTCCCACCACCTTCTGATGTTCCCAGAATCTCTATGTTAATCAAGGGTTTTGCAAATGTAACATCAGTAGGGTAGAGAGAGGAAAAGGGGGGAAAGAGGTTTTTAGGACTGTCATAAACCTACCCCCAGGCCAACGTCATGACACCCCTCTATAGTTGTGTCTTTCAGTCTTAGCATGCAAGCTTCCTCAGTCACCAGCACACACGCACGCACACACACAGCGAGAGTTCTGATAGAATACAAAGAACACGCTAATTGTTTTCAAGCTTGTCACACCAGCAGCATCTTAGTGGACAAAGGAGAGGGATGTGTGTGTCGCTGGGGAACGGGGTGTGTGCCGCTGGGGCACAGTGTGTGTGCATTTGTTTCCAACCGATAAGCATCGCAATCCCAAGTTAAAGACAGTATAGATAGAAGGATGGGTTGGGGAAGATTATGTTTTCAGCTTCCAAACCACTTTAGACTGGCACCCCAATCCCCTTTTCAATAATTGACTGGGCTATAATGAAGGGTGTAGATGTGAGCTGCCTTCCAGAGGAGGGGAAGGGTGTTACTCTACATTCAAGACCAGTCCTGGACACCATCCTGGGCATGGTTAATGAAGACCCACAGCCTCCCCTGGCACCATGGAGCTCTGCTCAGAGACTGAGCGGAGTCAAGCTGCAATTAAAAGGGCTGTCAGTGGTGTCTGGCTCTAACGAACCTCTGCACTGTCACTATCGACCAGCATCAACACATGCTGTACAGGAAGACAGGGATGGGGGAGAAGGAGGAAATGGAAGTAGGAGAAGAGAGGAGATGGGCTCGAAGTGGAAGGGTGGAGGAAGAGGAGAAAGGGCAAGGAGGTAGTGGAAGAGAAGGAAAGATTGGGAGAGGGTTTGGGCAGAGAGTGGTGATCTAGGAACCATGATGCCATGTGTCGACCTCCAGTCATTCCCCAGGGTTAAGCTGCCATTGAGGCATGCAGGGATCCCCCACAGGCATCTCTGACAAGACTACAGATGGGCTCACAGTCAAAGAGAAAAGCCTTCAGAAGATCCCCTTATAAAAGCTTAGTAAAGTAACTGTTCACCAATAATAATGAACAAAATTCAGTTTACATTCATAGCATTTAATTGACAATGTTCAGAACAGATATATAGCAGTTTTTCTATATTTTCTGTCCAAACATACATAGTCATCTGCATCATTAAAGGGGAATGGAATGTGTAGCCTCATCAGTTCATAGAATGGGAGGGTGAGAAAGAAAGAGACGGAGAGAGAGAGACGGAGAGCGAGAGAGACAGAGAGCGAGAGAGGAATAGCAAGAGGGAATGCGAGAGCATGTAGGTGCAGGATCTGGTGAGTGTGGCTCTCCTGATGGCCCTCGAACACAGTTGGTTCCCCCTCCCTTCCCATCCCTCTCTCCCCATCCCTCGCCCTCTATTCCTCTCTCCCATCCATCGCCCTCTTTCCCTCTCCCATCCTCATCCCTCTCTCCTCTCCCATCCCATCCCCCCCACATCCCTCTCCCCATCTCTCCCCATTCTTCACCCTCTCTCCACACCCCTCCCTCTCTCCCCATCCCTCACCCTCTATCCCTCTCCTCATCCCTCCCCATTCTTCGCCCTCTATCCCTCTCCCATCCCTCCCCCTCTACTCCTCTCTCCCCATTCTTCACCCTCTCACCATTCCTCTCTCCCCATCCCTCGCCCTCTATTCCTCTCCCCATCCCTCCCCATTCTTAGCCCTCTTTTTCTCTCTCCACACCCCTCCCCCTCTCTCCCCATCCCTCACCCTCTATTCCTCTCTCCCATCCCTCCCCATTCTTCGCCCTCTATCACTCTCTCCCCATCCTTTGCCCTCTTTCCCTCTCTCCACATCCCTCCCCCTCTATTCCTCTCTCCCATCTCTCCCCCTCTATTCCTCTCTCCCATGCCCATCCCTCGGCCTCTATTCCTCACTCCCATCCCTCCCCCTCTATTTCTCTCTCCCATCCCTCGCCCTCTATTCCGCTCTCCCATCCCTCCCCCTCTATCCCTCTCTCTCCCCCATCCCTCCCCCTCTATCCCTCTCTCCCCCTCTATTCCTCTCTCCCATCCCTCACCATTCTTCACCCTCTATCACTCTCTCCACACCCCTCCCCCTCTCTCCCCATCCATCGCCCTCTATCCCTCTCTCGTGATTCCTACTTCTCCCTCCCCCCAAACCTTGCCCTCTATCCCTCTTTTCTCAGTCCAGTGTGAGGTCTGTCTAGAGCAGGATATGGTATTTGAGTGCGCGGGGGACCCTGTTGATGACCAGTCTGCCATCGTAGCTGAGTGAGGCAAAGAGCCATGGGTCTGCCGAGGACCACTCCACCGCGTATACACTGTCCTCATGCTCCTCATAGGTAGAGATGATACTGTCCTGCAGGGGCTCCTGAGTTCTAGAACACACACACGGGTGAGGTGAGTTGAATAGGGCGAGTTAAGGACAAGGCTGCCTACCACACACAAACAAAGGTCTAGTTATATTACTCAGTCTCTGTTCAAGGTCTGGTTGTGATTATACCAGGCACAGTACTCCTCCACACAGCTGACCCTGGCTTCCTATACACATAATAGGCTAGTTACTGTATCCTTTAAAAAATATCTATCTATCTATATCTATATATATTATTACAATGTGTAGTGGTAGAGAGTCGGCACAGAAACGGAACAAAATAGGGCATGGCAAAGAATAGCAGAGGTTGATGAAGACCAGAGTACAGGGCTGAATCAAATGTATCAAAAATATGATTACTAATAACTGGACGACTGTTGCACTGACCATGATGATGGATACAGTGATGACTGTGGACAGTTAAGGCTGAGGTTGGTCCAATATGGCTCAAAGGGGGGCCAGTTCTGGACAGATATGTCAGCAAGTGGACAGTGTTGACAAGTTATGACTGAGTGGACGTATGTCGTAAAGGTTTTGACTTAGGGTCCATACTTCTCGTCCTGGTGGTTGTCCTCTCCGTCGCTGAGGTCATCGTCATCCACCAGGTGACCGAAGGGCTCGGAGGAGATGGACACCATGTTGGACAGAATCACCCTGCTGTCGCTGCTGCCGGTCAGCACCAGCTGGTCATGAGAGTGGTTGAAGCGCACGCTCCACACCCTGGGCGCACACACACAGGGAATCAGTGAATGGGTGTTTTTAATACATCCAATTTTAGTATCTATACATCTCCTTTTCTCCACTATCCGTCTCTCCCTCGGAGTGCAGGTTGACGTTTATTGTCATGAGTCTTATCCTGGAGTTAGAACTGAGCAATTTCTGCTAGATGGGCCAGCTGAAAAGTCAAAATTGGCAATATCGTAAAAATGTATGAAAACAAAATTAGCTTTTTGGTCTTAATTTAAGGTTCGTCAAATCAGATTTTATGACTTTGTGGCTGTGCCAGCTAGTGACCACTCAGCATAGCTGCTTCTAGAGCAAAAGTCATGACAATAAATACCAACCTGCCCTCTGTCTCTTCAGTACATTTGTATGTGGTAATTGAGATGGATATGGGCTTTGTTTCTCTGCTGTTTAGTTTGTACTGCCGTAAGGTGTTGTGTAATGATGGTTAGTTAGTCTCTCTCATCCTAGGGCAGAGCTCAGTGGTGGATCCTAGCTCCTTATTGAGTGTGATTGAAGAATAACTGGCCTGTTGACAGAAAAGCTGCCTCAGCGCACTCTTTCCTCTTCCCTTCTAAAAAAAATTGTCCCTAATAGCAGAGCCCTGACGCCCTCGGAGCACTGTTCAGAAAACACTGGTAGGCTGGAACCTACTATCTATCAGAATAGACATCTACACTGTTAAGGATACATTTGGCCCATCTATCTGTCTTTCAGAGATAGCATCCTGTGTGTGTGTTTATCATGCAGTGATTGGTGTGCTGCTCTAGCTGCAGCAACGGCATGGCTCTCAGACAGTCATTATCTGAGAGCGTGTCTCTACAGACATAGTACACACGCCCCTGAATACTGCAGGGCACTGTGTTCAGCTAGCTACTTACATAGCCCTGAGCACTGCAGCTCATCACAGAATAGCTACAGTAAGCACCTATAACACCTGAACACAGGGCCGGTCCTTGCCATTCTGCTGCACTAGGCGAGACCAAAAAATGCTACCCCCCGCAAAAGTGGAACAGTCCCATTAAGTAAAATGACGTTGAAAACGTATGATGTATTTTCCAGACGTTGAAGTGTGGTTCAATTTAGGTTCTGAATGAAAGATGAAAATAATTATTTTCCGTACGTTTAAAATACATAATTTCCAGGATGTTGAAAAATCATATTTTTTGGACGTTGAAATCAGGTTTATTTTCTGTTCTGAATGAAAGTAGAAAATACTTGTTTTCCAGATGTTGAAAATATGTATTTTTCCAGATGTTGAAAATATATATTTTCCCTGATGTTGAAATCAGGCTCATTTTTTTTTACTGAATGAAATTTGAAAGTACGTTTATAGACGTCTATGTTTTGTTTGGGCCAAATCAAGGCTGGTCTCGACCGCACTAAATCTGAACCAAACATCGAAGTCCATGATTGGTTCAAATATGGGCCAGACAGGACCACAAATCAATGTCTGTGGAAATCAAGGCCGGTCTGGACCGCACTAAATTTGAACCAAACATCGAAGTCCATGATTGGTTCAGATTTTGTCTGGACCGGACCAAAAACCAAAGATTGTGGATGTGGAAATCAAGGCCAGTTTGGACTGTGTGTCCGAAAGGCATCGGTGTCAGTCCGTGCTTATAGAGGAGTAGCCTACAGTATTGCCTGGAATTGAATTTTCTGAATGTCCATCTATGTGGTAAGCCTACCATTTGTCAAACACCGGACTGGACCAAAATAAGACATCCAAAAGACATTGGCTCGTGCTTACAGGGGCGTAGCCTACTATGTCGGCTGCAATGTGACTAATCAATTTGCCTATTTAAACTCAGAGCCTATTTGCAAAGTGTTTACACAGCAGGAAACGCAGACGTATTTCATTTTTCGCTCTGATCAGCTTTTCAAAAGTTGACAGATACAAACTTAAAACCACTGATGGGGTGAAACTCCTGGACAACAGTTGTGATTGTCCGTTTTACTTTGACCTGTGCTGTTTTTAGGATATGTTGTTTTTTAACATGACAGCGCATTTTTTATTTGATTGGGTGCCATTTAGGTTAGGCTACTTGATCGGAGAAACCTGCATGATGTAAAAAGTGTCCGTCTCATTACATTGTCATACATTTTATCTCCAGCTTGTAGGTTACAGAAAATGCCACATACTCTTTCTACAATATCCTATACAGTATCTGCTACATGATTTATGTTAGATGATTTATTTGACGGCATGTTGGTGGAGCGCCGCAGCGATGCATCTCTCCAACAGCACTCTGGCGCGCTGGGAATGGACAAGCTAAATATTTTGTGTCCCTAACTTAAACAAAGTGTGCACTGCTTATCACAGGGCGGCATCAGCGCTCACCTAAAAAGCACATGTGCCACTAGTTGAGAGAAATTGTCATTGTTTTTAGGCAGAATTACGAGAGGTTTTATGTGTCGTTGTTGGAGGTGAGTCTTGGTTAGTTTAGCTCAGAAAATGCCACCCGTGTCAATCTGCCGCCATAGGAGGCTGATTAATCCTGCCTAATGAGCGGCCCGGCCATGCCTGAACATGGCAGTGCAATGTACTTAACCTCTGATGGACAAGTTCTTTACATGAATGCATGTTTGTAGCAGCAGCAAACTTCTTGTCATAACTAGACATACAGTACATTTTGACAGGCCCGGGCCAGTATATACAGTAGGGTAAGCACACATACATGAGTGGGATAGGACTGTTCAGTGTCCTTTGTTAGCAAATTGATGCTTATTGGTAGGAATTATGTTCATCTTCTGTTGGTTGTACAAAGAGTGGGTTTGAGACTACAAGTACTATGCCACAAAGATGGGAAGAATGTGGATGTATCTGCTGTGTGTGTGCTTGTGTCCTGTGTCTGTGCTTGTGTCCTGTGCGTGTTTGTGTCTACAGCGCAGCACAGGTGCCCACCAGTGGGAGTGCTCTTCCAGGGTCTTAACTGGCTCGTTGATGTTTCTCACGTCCCAGAATTTGACCTTGCAGTCATCCCCACAGCTGGCCAGGTAGTACTGTTTGTTAGGATTGAAGTCCAGGTCTCGAACCAGCTGCCCGTGAGCATTCTCGATGCAGTAGATCTGACTGGGGACAAGAGAGAGAGGGGGAATGATAGAGAAAGAGAGAGAAATGAGAGAGAGAGAAAGGAGAAAACACCAGAACAACCCTCCCTGACATCTATCAGAGATAGAAGCCTGTAGTGGTGCTGTACACTAGGTGAAGGCCAGACTGGATTTCCTGCCCTTATAAAAGCCTGACTTGTTATAAAGAGAGGAGTCATAATCACACACGGCCTTGACTTCCTACTCCTCTCTGCTGGGGAGAGGTAAGTGTTGAGGTAAGTGTTGAGGTAAGTGTTGAGGCACCAAAAAAGGAATGAAAGACCAGAGAAGAAGAAAGAAGAAATACTTTTCTGCTTCAGATGCTGTTTGTTGTAATCCTTCTCTCCTCTCAACTGGACAGGAACATACACCTTTCCTCTCATCTTCTCTTCTGTCCTCCCCATTCCTCCCTACCTATCCCCCTCCATTCCTCCTCTCATCTTTCCTCCATCTCCCGCTGTGATGACTGAAGAGGAACCAGGGCGGCCTATGGAAAAGTATTGCCCACAGTGCTCCTTGCTCTCCTCCACCAAGCACCATGTAGCCTGCCACCTGCTGATCTCATTAAAAAGGGAGGTAAAATACAATGACCTCATGGCTTGAATGAGGTCAGGATGACAGTCTATATGCCTCTATGACTATATGGTTTGGGACGTCACAGAGCGACCAGACACTGGCATCAGCTCCCTCCCTCTCACCCCCAAAAATTATCAACAGCGTTTCATCTTGTGGCTTTTAAAATGACTTGAGATGATATTTTGATGTATAGCATTTCACACCGATTTGGTGTTCCGGGGTGTGTGTGGTGTCACTCTGCTGTCATATGCACAATCTACCCCCGATTGACTGACTCCTCTGTAACCGGTGTGACCTCTGGCCATGGTGTGACAGTGTGTGTGTGTGTCGTAAACTCTGTCCTCCATGGAAAAGGACGCACAGGGGAAATGGAGCAGGAAATTGGGTTAGTTTCGGTGCTTCCAGAATGCTTCCGAGCATCCTGCTCCCCTCCCTCCACCTAGCAAATATAAAATGGGAATCCTGAGCAAAGCCTGGCTGGAACCCTCCTGACAAAGTATTGGGGATTATAGAACTTCCTAGCTTAAGCCTCCGGACACAGTGAAACTAAATCTACTCGTTCTCCCTTACGGCTGTGAGGGCCAAAACAAGCTATTACACACAGGAACATGTGCACACACACACTGCCCCTTCTAACCTCAGTCTGGGTGATACATCGCTATGCTGAGGGGATGGACTGGATATCACACTCATCACAGGTCTCCGTTTCTATGACAACTGCAGTTTCATCGTTTATCAAAATTAAAGCCTAGCTTTGAGAGGAGTTGGGAAGGAAGGAGGGAGGGAGAGACTGTCCATGCACAAAAGTAAGGGATCATTACATCAAAATTGTGGGTTGATTGATGGATATGTTTATAGCCAATAATAAAGCAATTCCTGATGCTTAAAAGTCTCAGAGCAACAAAGTGTTCCTAGTGTTACTGTGTAAATATGAACAGCCATGCCAATAAACTCCCAAAAGTATACAGTTGAAGTCAGAAGTTGACAATCACTTAGGTTGGAGTCATTAACACTTGTTTTTCAACCACTCCACAAATTTCTTGCTAACAAACTATAGTTTTGGCAAGACGGTTAAGAAATCTACTTTGTGGAAGACACAAGTAATTTTTCCAACAATTATTGACAGACAGATTATTTCACTTATAAATTACTGTATCACATTTCCAGTGGGTCAGAAGTTTACATACATTAAGTTGACTGTGCCTTTTAACAGATTGGAAAATTCCAGAAAATGTCATGGCTTTAGAAGCTTCTGATAGGTTAATTGACATCATTTGAGTCAATTGGAGATGTACCTGTGGATGTATTTCAAGGCCTACCTTCAAACTCAGTGCCTCTTTGCTTGACAGCATAAGAAAATCAAAAGAAATCAGCCAAGACCTCCACAAGTCTGGTTCATCCTTGAGAGCAATTTCCATAAGCCTGAAGGTACCACACGTTCATCTGTACAAACAATAGTATGCAAGTATAAACACCATGGGACCACGTAGCCGTCACACCGCTCAGGAAAGAGACGCGTTCTGTCTCCTAGAAATTAATGTACTTTGGTCTGAAAAGTGCAAATCAATCCCAGAACAACAGCAACGGACCTTGTGAAGATGCTGGAGGAAACAGGTACAAAATAATCTATATCCACAGTAAAACGAGTCCTATATCGACATAACCTGAATGGCCGCTCAGCAAGGAAGAAGCCACTGCTCCAAAACCACCATAAAAAAAGCCAGACTACGGTTTGCAACTGCACATGGGGACAAAGATTGTACTTTTTGTAAAAATGTCCTCTGGTCTGATGAAACCAAAAAATAACTGTTTGGCCATAATGACCATCGTTATGTTCGGAGGAAAAAGGGGGAGGCTTGCAAGCCAAAGAACACCATCCCAACCTTGAAGCACAGGAGTGGCAGCATCATGTTGTGGGGGTGCTTTGCTGCAGGAGGGACTGGTGCACTTCACAAAATAGATGGCTTGATGAGGAGGAAAATTATGTGGATATATTGAAGCAACATCTCAAGACTTCAGTCAGGAAGTTAAAGCTTGGTTGCAAATGGGTCTTCCAAATGGACAATGACCCCAAGCATACTTCCAAAGTTGGCAAAATGGCTTAAGGACAACAAAGTCAAGGTATTGGAGTGGCCATCACAAAGCCCTGACCTCAATCTTATAGAACATTTGTGTGAAGAACTGAAAAAGCGTGTGCAAACAAGGAGGCCTACAAACCTGACTCAGTTACACCAGCTCTGTCAGGAGGAATGGGCCAAAATTCACCCAACTTATTGTGGAAAGCTTGTGGAAGGCTACCCGAAACGTTTGACCCAAGTTAACAATTTAAAGGCAATGCAACCAAATACTAATTGAGTGCATGTAAATGTCTGACTCACTGGGAATGTGATGAAAGAAATAAAAGCTGAAATAAATCATTCTCTCTACTATTATTCTGACATTTCACATTCTTAAAATAAAGTGGTGATTCTAACTTACCTAAAACAGGGAATTTTTACTAGGATTAAATGTCAGGAATTGTGAAAAACTGAGTTTAAATGTATTTGGCTAAGGTGTATGTAAACCTCCGACTTCAACTGTACATCTGACATTTCTAAATAAACCCATAATCTATTCAATGGAGAGGTATAATTTTTCCCACACATCCAAGCATGTCGGAAGTTGTCCAGTAACAGTAATGTTGTGACCGGTCTGCCATCCTGGGGACAGAAGATGAGAAGGTCATGGATGATTGATGTGACAGACAAAGTTCGGGAGGTTAACGTCAAATAAACAAAACACATGTCGCTCGCAGTAGACAACTTTGATAAACTGTTAGTATCAAACTGCTGAGGGCTGAAGAAAATCCACTTTTTCTATCCCATCCTTCTACATAACCAAAACATAGCAAATCATTCTGGTTTAGAAGTGAGCAGCACCAGTGGGCTCTAGTGACTGTAGTTCTCTGTCTGGGTGAGATGGCTGTCCTATTCTATCCTGTTCCCCATTGTTGTCGGATGCCAGTGTGACTGTTTGAGTCCCTGCAGTGAGTCTCTCGACCCAGAGTGTGATGGAGCAAATAGAACTAGCATCAATCACACAGCTCTGCTGTCTACTCCATCTCTTCCCGAACACGCCTGGATACATGGGGATGAAACACTTTATTGAAAACACATCCGCTTTACAGATCAAGTAGAGGTTAGTGTGGTTGGTAAGTAAGTCATTCACAACAATGTTAAATTGAAATGTAAAACATAGCCTACTATACTAAACATAGCATACTATGCTATTCACACCAGGGTTTTCATTATCCGGTAATTGCTGGCTTTTGCCCCTAAAAAGCAAAAAAGGAGATAAATTAAAATAGTTTCTAACCAAATTGACCAGGAGAAAAACAATGGTAGGAAGGCTATCAGCACATCACCCACCACTTTACAATGTGAACCATAGGCAGTATGCATTTTGAAAACATATTTAATAGTTTAAAACCTGAATGTTTGACTTCATATTATGAGGCGTGTCTTACCTTGCTTATAAAACCAACCATAGAAAAGTGGAGGCAATTCTTTTATAAAGAATTCACAGGCAACACTTGAGTTTCAAGTTTGGAGAAGCAGACAAATCATCCTACCATCTGCATGTCAGTTATGATTGTGCATTTTCATGGAACAGTTTCATTTAAATAATAACGTTTCCGTTTCTCAAAATCATTGTCACGTGGTTAAATCATACAAATCTTAATAAAAACGATACAAATATACAAGTTTAAATTAAACTAATGCGAAAGCATCAGCCTCTGCCATATGGACACATTGCTTGATAAACAGTGATCATTGACGGCTAAATAGCCTAAATGAGCGCATAGTGAAGTGCAATATTGTATCAAATCAAAAAAACTGGATCCTTCCAGAAGCTGTCTCTTGAGAACTTGCAACATTGTATAAACTAGTCTATTCCGGGCCCAGAGTTTCCCACTGAGCTGGCACTGACAGCTGTTTCTGCGCAAGAGAAAGAAATGTATTTTATGATGTTCCACTGGATATATGGGATCATCAGATGATGATATTTTGCACTTTCACAACGAGGCTTGGTGATTATCGAGGGAGAGATTGTTGGCAAGATAATTCAAATAGGCCAACAGTGAGGAACTATTAGGCTATAATTCGCAATATGTAAAACAAGAACAGACTTGGTTGACTTACTGTGTGAGGTGAAGAAAAAATAACTGAGAAGCTAAGCATATTAGTGGAGGACCTGGTGAATAAGACAATCAGATATCAAACATCACCCAAATGGGCACTTTCCTAGATTAGCATGCAGCAGGCCAGGTAGGCAACTACTATACGTGCTCAAGCGTGCATGCTCCCTCAACATTAACATGACAGAGAAACCAGACCGATGCTCATTGCCAGTGGCGGTTCTAGCTTGCATGGCTCACTGGGCGAACACACCCGTCCCCTTCTTCTTGTCTCAACTAGAGGTTGGCCGATTAATTAGAGCCGATTTCAAGTTTTCATAACAATCGGTAATCGGCATTTTTGGACGCCGATTACATTGCACTCCATGAGGAGACTGCGTGGCAGGCTGACCACCTGTTACGCGAGTGCAGCAAGGAGCCACGGTAAGGTGCTCGCTAGCATTAAACGTATCTTATAAAAACAATCAATCTTAACATAATCACTAGTTAACGACACATGGTTGATGATATTAACAAGCTTGTCCTGCGTTGCAAATAATCAATGCGGTGCCTGTTAATTTATCATCAAATCACAGCCTACTTCACCAAACGGGTGATGATTTAACAAGTGCATTCGCGAAAAAAGCATTGTCGTTGCACCAATAAACATCAATGCCTTTCTTAAAATCAATACACAAGTTTATTTTTTTAAACCTGCATATTTAGTTAAAATAAATGCATGTTAGCAGGCAATATTAACTAGGGAAATTGTGTCATTTCGGTTCTGTGAAAGCAGAGTCAGCGTATATGCAGCAGTTTGGGCCGCCTGGCTCATTGTGAACTGTGTGAAGACCATTTCTTCCTAACAAAGAGAGTAATTAATTTGCCAGAATTGACATAATTATGACATAACATTGAAGGTTGTGCGGTTTAACAGCAATATTTAGACTTATGGATGCCACCCGTTCGATAAAATGTCATATTTCACTGAAAGAATAAACGTTTTGTTTTCGAAATGATAGTTTCCGGATTTTACCATATTAATGACCTAAGGCTCATATTTCCGTGTGTTTATTATATTACAATTAAGTCAATGATTTGATATAGCAGTCTGACTGAGCGGTGGTAGTCAGCAGCAGGCTCGTAAGCATTCATTCAAACAGCACTTTCCTGCGTTTGCCAGCAGCTCTTCACAATGCTTGAAGCACAGCGCTGTTTATGACTTCAAGCCTTTCAACTCCCGAGATGAGGCTGGCAATACTATAGTGCCTATAAGAACATCCAATAGTCAAAGGTATATGAAATACAAATGGTATAGAGAGAAATAGTACTATAATTCCAAAAATAACTACAACCTAAACCTTATTAACTGGGAATATTCGTGCTAAAAGGAACCACCATATTTCACGTTCTCATGTTCTGAGCAAGGAACTTAAACGTTAGCTTTTTTACAAGGCACATACTGCACTTTTACTTTCTTCTCCAACACTGTGTTTTTGCATTATTTAAACCAAATTGAACATGTTTCATTATTTATTTGAGACTAAATACATTTTTATTTATATATTATATTAAGTTAAAATAAAAGTGTTCATTCAGTATTTTTGTAATTGTCATTATTACAAGTATATATATATATATATATATATATATTTTTTTTTAAATCAGTCGATTAATCGGTATCGGCTTTTTTTGGTCCTCCAATAATCGGTATCGGCGTTGAAAAATCATAATCAGTCGACCTCTAGTCTAAACATCTTAAAATTATACTGAAGACACATTATCGTCACACATTTTTTAGATGCTTTCACTGACAGCCTCAACTCAATAATTAGCGTGGCCTTTTGCTGCCTATGAAATACTTCCTCATATGCCATTTCTCTCCTGTTTTATTGGTTTTCATACCTTCTTTTGTTGTCCAGGGATTTTACACTCTCATGTAGGGGTCATAAAAATAAAAAAAATAACACATTATATGTCACAACAGGTCTAAATATGTCATGACAGTGTTATGACCATATTATAACAGGTTATGACAAGTTATGTCAGCTGTTATGACATATTAGGACATGGTTATGACCGTGTCATAACGTGATATGATGCTGGGCATCAAGTAAAGTGTTACCCACAGTACTGTGTGCTACTGTACAGTACACAGAAACTAGAGAGGCCAGCTTGACTGCAGCACTGCATTGTGTTTCTGTATGCATCCTGTGGTGCATGTTGCGGAGGCCTGACAGTTGTCACACAGCTGACGGTGTGTGTTTCTGTATGCATCCTGTGGTGCATGTTGCGGAGGCCTGACAGTTGTCACACAGCTGACGGTGTGTGTTTCTGTATGCATCCTGCGGTGCATGTTGCGGAGGCCTGACAGTTGTCACACAGCTGACGGTGTGTGTTTCTGTATGCATCCTGTGGTGCATGTTGCGGAGGCCTGACAGTTGTCGCACAGCTGACGGTGTGTGTTTCTGTATGCATCCTGCGGTGCATGTTGCGGAGGCCTGACAGTTGTCACACAGCTGACGATGTGTGTGCTGCCCTCTCACTGCGGAATGTGGGTGCAAACAGGGTTTGGGATTGATGTACTGAGAGAACATCCCCTATGACAGCCCCAGCCAGCAATAGAGCAGGACACACACTCAGGCACACTCACGCTCACACAAACACACACTCACGCACGCTCACGCACACTCACACAAACATACACTCACACATACACACACTCACAAACGCCCTCACACACACAAAAGCCCTCACAAGCGCTCGCTCACAACACTGGCGCTCGCTCACAACACACACGCGCGCTCACAACACACACGATCACTCACACACACGCTCAGACACACAGGCTCATCCGCCCACACACAGGCTCATCCGCCCACACACAGGCGCCCACACACAGGCTCATCCGCCCACACACAGGCTCATCCGCCCACACACACGCTCATCCGCCCACACACAGGCGCCCACACACAGGCTCATCCGCCCACACATAGGCGCCCACACAGGCGCCCACACACAGGCGCCCACACACAGGCTCATCCGCCCACACACAGGCGCACACGCACAGGCGCACACGCGCGCGCACACACAGGCGCACACACACAGGCGCACACACACAGGCGCACACACTCACATGGACGGTGTGTACTAAGTCTTTAAGTTTCCTGTGTCTTTAAGCCTGCTGGAGAGAGCAGTAGACAGCGTTCTCCTTCAGTGTCCCTGAGTGGGGCCAAGAGGGGCAGGCCGGTTTGCGCTGGCACAGTGTGACGAGCCAGAGCAGACACACACCAAAGAGGATGTCTGAGGAGCCACTGGACCGTGCTCACAGGCTGCCATCACACAGCTGCTGCACCAACTGCACACATGCAGTCACACACACACTCAGCTCTCACACACACAGCTCTCTCACACACAAACACACTCAGCTCTCACTCACACACACTCAGTTCTTACTCACACACACACACACTTAGCTCTCACTCAGTTCTCACACACACAGCTCTCTCACACACATTTCTCTCACACACACACTCAGCTATCACTCACACACACACACACACACACTCAACTCTCACACACACAGCTCTTTCACACACAAACACACTCAGCTCTCACTCACACACACACACTCAGCTCTCACTCACACACACAGCTCTCACTCACACAGCTCTCTCACACACACACTCAGCTCTCACAAGCACACTCACACACACTCAGCTCTCACGCACACACACACACTCAGCTCTCACGCACACACACACACTCAGCTCTCACGCACACACACACACTCAGCTCTCACGCACACACACACACTCAGCTCTCACGCACACACACACACACTCAGCTCTCACGCACACACACACACACTCAGCTCCCACGCACACGCACGCACTCAGCTCCCACGCTCACACACACGCACGCACTCAGCTCCACACGCACGCACTCAGCTCAAACACACACGCACGCACTCAGCTCAAACACACACGCACGCACTCAGCTCAAACACACGCACGCACTCAGCTCAAACACACGCACGCACTCAGCTCAAACACACGCACGCACTCAGCTCAAACACACGCACGCACTCAGCTCAAACACACGCACGCACTCAGCTCAAAACACACGCACGCACTCAGCTCAAACACACACGCACGCACTCAGCTCAAACACACACGCACTCAGCTCAAACACGCCCACGCACTCAGCTCAAACACACACACGCACTCAGCTCAACACACATGCACGCACTCAGCTCAAACACACACGCACACACTCAGCTCACACACACGCACTCAGCTCACGCACAGCTCACACACGCACTCAGCTCACACACACACGCACGCACTCAGCTCACACGCACGCACTCAGCACACGCACGCACTCAGCTCACACACACACGCACTCAGCTCAAACACACACACGCACGCACTCAGCTCACACACACATGCACGCACTCAGCTCACACACACACACCTCTCTCACACACACTCAGCTCTCTCACACACACACACACAGCTCTCTCACACACACACACAGCTCCCCCCACACACACAGCTCTCACACACACACACACACACACTCAGCTCTCACACACACACACACAGCTCTCTCACACACACACACAGCTCTCACACACACACTCCGCCTCACACACACACACAGCTCTCACACACACACACAGCTCTTTCACACACAAACACACTCAGCTCTCACTCACACACACACACTCAGCTCTCACACACACACAGCTCTCTCACACACACACACAGCTCTCTCACACACACACACACAGCTCTCACACACACACACAGCTCTTTCACACACACAACACACACAGCTCTCACACACACACACACACTCAGCTCTCTCTCACACACACAGCTCTCTCACACACACACACAGCTCTCACACACACACACACAGCTCTCTCACACACACACACAGCTCTCTCACACACACACACAGCTCTCTCACACACACACAGCTCTCTCACACACACACACAGCTCTCTCACACACACACAGCTCTCACACACACCAGCTCTCACACACACACACACACACACAGCTCTCTCTCACACACACACAGCTCTCACACACACACAGCTCTCTCACACACACACACACACACAGCTCTCTCACACACACACAGCTCTCTCACATACACACAGCTCTCTCACACACACACAGCTCTCTCACACACACAGCTCCCACACACTCACACAGCTCTCTCACACACACACAGCTCTCTCACACACACACACAGCTCTCTCACACACACACTCATCTCTCTCACACACACACTCAGCTCTCACACACACTCAGCTCTCTCACACACACACACTCAGCTCTCACACACACACACACTCAGCTCTCTCACACACACACACACTCAGCTCTCTCACACACACACACACACACACACACACACACTCAGCTCTCTCACACACACACACACACACACTCAGCTCTCTCACACACACACACACACTCAGCTCTCACACACACACACACACACAGCTCTCTCTCACACACACAGCTCTCTCACACACACACAGCTCTCTCACACACACACAGCTCTCTCACACACACACAGCTCTCTCACACACACACACAGCTCTCACACACACACCACACTCTCCTGTAGTTTTCTAATATTTATTCTAATATACTCTCTCACCCTCATTCTTGCTCTTCCTCTCCACTCATCCTCTCTCTCAATTTCTCTCCAGCGCTTTGGTGTTACCAGAGCAATCGATAGAAAGGTGATTATTATTCCTCTAGCAGAGCTCACACACACACACACACAACTTGACCTCCCTCCCTCTCTCACCATCTCTCTGTAATGATACTGAGTGTACAGTGGGGGTATAGCAGATAATGTACGGATATGAATGTGGCTTTAAGGTCAATGTTGGTAGTGGGTGGATAGGTGGAATCGGTGTGGGGGTGATAACCTATCCACTCATCCAGATGAGGTATTCTGTTACTTATCTTTGGTCTGTCCAGTATGGTAGGAGCATCACATTACACACTAAAAGTATAGTTATTATACTACATAGTTCAGTACTACAGGACTATAAATAGGTTGTTGTTTAGAATATAATGGCTGAATACAGTTAGTATGTACCAATACCTCATGGTACGGAGGTCCCAGCCTCTGATGGCTGTGTCGTTGGCTGTGGCCAGCTGGGTACAGTTGTGATGTGGACTCCACTTCCCAGCCGTGAACTTCAGTTGACCTTTACCCTCTAAGGTGGCACTGCTAGAGATCTGGAAGGGAAAGGGTTAACGATTACTACACCTGAACACAAATGTCAATCATGGGGTATGGAGAGGTAAGAGTTAATGTATTGATGGATCTGTATAGACATGCCTTCCCTAGTGTACTGTATAGCTAACCTCACCCTCCTTCACACAGCAGTCAATGACGGGTTCAATGACCATGTTTCCATTGTGAATATCTATATACCGTTACTCATGGATCACCAGTTTGACCATGATGGACCCTCTGACTCAAACTGCTATCTTTACCTACAGTAGATAATAATAACACAGGGTCACTGAACTCTCTCTCTCTCTCTCTCTCTCTCTCTCTCTCTCTCTCTCTCTCTCTCTCTCTCTCTCTCTCTCTCTCTCTCTCTCTCTCTCTCTCTCTCTCTCTCTCTCTCTCTCTCTCTCTCTCTCTCTCTCTCTCTCTCTCTCTCTCTCTCTCTCTCTCTCTCTCTCTCTCTCTCTCTCTCTCTCTCTCTCTCTCTCTCTCTCTCTGGTATAGAGGGAAGAGAAGGTAGAGGAGGGCGGACATAGGAGAGGGGGAGAAGGTAGGGGAACGAAAATGGGGAGAGGAGGGAAGGAGATGAAAGGAACGGGGGTGGATTGAGTGAGAAAGAGAGGAGAAGAGGTGAAGAGAGGGGTAGAGAGAGACAGCGAGATCCATACACTCAAATCTTCTTATAAATGTGATTATTGCCTAGCTCCCAGCTATGTTAGAGCTAACCATATTAGCAGCACTAACGAGACAGCATAGAAAAAAACTGAAGGACGCCTACCTTTAGCAAGCGGCGTCAGATAAAACATTCATATCTGCCAAATAGTCACACATTTATGGAGTGTGAACTGACTGTGTCGGAGCGTGTGTGTACAGTTGCAATGGATAAGGTGTGTGGGTGTGCCGTGAGCCGGATATGTTCTCACTCAATTCCAGCAGTGTCTCTAATTGAGAGTGCCCGCACACACACACACACACAATTAATCCACCCTGGACCCGTGAGACAGACAAATCCATGGTGCAGCTGGACAGACAGACAGGCCTGTGATGAACACATCAGCCTGAGAGTCTCTGATAGAGGAAAGGGATGTGGGAAAGGAGGGATGGATGGAGGAGAGGGGAGTGGCTGAGAGGGATAGAGTAGAGAAGATTAGCATTCTCAACAGCACTGGAGGAATCTGTCTTGGCTGTCAGGCTCCTCCCCCCCTCCCTTCATGTTTAATGGCTGCCATGTCCAGGGCAAGCTGTGTCACTTGATAGCTCCGCTGCTCTGCAGCACAGTCTGACGTCAGTATCACTGCACAGGGGGACACTGTGCCTTCCACTAAGACTCCTCCGCACACACAGAGTAGGAGAGAGCGTGTGCGTGTCTGACTGCAATCTCTTGACGAGTGATTCTTCACAGGTTTGCATTATGACGGACAGACACAGACACACACACACACACAGAGAAACGTCAAGTCCTGTGTTGTGTCCTGTTGGGCCTGTAACCTGGCTGGCCTATGCAGATCTCTGTACGAGAACATGAATTTGGCCTACTAATTACGTAAGCCCATTATTCATGAAGCACCTCCCCACTGCATCCAGGCAGCTATATGCTAATGGAACATTAACTGACCAGCCTACACAGTACGGTGAGTACACACACTTCATGTCTACTATAGAACTATGGATGTTTTCATAACAGAGGCAGTGGAGTGGAGAATCAGAACAGTAAATAGCAATGTGGAGACCTCACTTCATTAGTAGTGGGGATGGTACTTCACTGTCAGAGGAGAGAGTTTCTACTAAACAGTATGACCACCAACTAGTCCTGAGTAGACTGTGTGACAACAAATAGTACTTTGGACATGTACCTTTTAATAGGTATAGTTCAAAATAAAACTAGCTTGCATGGGGGTTGGGACAGGGCAGTGGGGAAAACAGTACATATTTTACACAAGAAGCACTTAAAAGGTCAACTCAGCGAGATGGCATTGCAACGAGCAGCACTGCATTGCAACGAGCAGCACCGCAGACACTGAGATGGGCGCGATGCAAGAGTTTGCTCTCACACAGTCAAAACAGAGTGCTGTATCTGTGCATGTGCACGGGTGCGCTTCACGCTACTACATCCTGGTAGCTACGGGACCCAAACAGCAGAGAAGTTTACCCTTTCCCAGATACATGGTGTGTTTCAGTAAGGAAGAACACCTAGCGGAGCCACTGCAGCTAGCCCAGATACATGGTGTGTTTCAGTAAGGAAGAACACCTAGCGGAGCCACTGCAGCTAGCCCAGATACATGGTGTGTTTCAGTAAGGAAGCCCAAATAGCCAGCTAGCCCAAATACATGGTGTGTTTCAGTAAGGAAGAACACCTAGCGGAGCCACTGCAGCTAGCGGAGCCACTGCAGCTGAGCCAGCCAGATACAGGGTGTGTTTCAGTAAGGAAGAAACAGCCCAAATACTAGCGGAGCTGCAGCTAGCCCAAATACATGGTGTGTTTCAGTAAGGAAGAACACCTGCAGCCACTGAAGCTAGCCCAGATACATGGTGTGTTTCAGTAAGGAAGAACACCTAGCGGAGCCACCACTAGCCCAGATACATGGTGTGTTTCAGTAAGGAAGCCCATGGTGTGTTTCAGTAAGGAAGAACACCTAGCGGAGCCACTGGGTGGTGTGTTTCAGTGTTTACATGGTGTGTTTCAAGGAAGAACACCTAGCGGAGCCACTGCAGCTAGCCCAGATACAGCTGGTGTGTTTCAGTAAGGAAGAACACCTAGCGGAGCCACTGCAGCTAGCCCAGATACATGGTGTGTTTCAGTAAGGAAGAACACCTAGCGGAGCCACTGCAGCTAGCCCAAATACATGGTGTGTTTCAGTAAGGAAGAACACCTAGCGGAGCCACTGCAGCTAGCCCAAATACAAGGTGTGTTTCAGTAAGGAAGAACACCTAGCGGAGCCACTGCAGCTAGCCCAGATACAAGGTGTGTTTCAGTAAGGAAGAACCCCTAGCGGAGCCACTGAAGCTAGCCCAGATACATGGTGTGTTTCAGTAAGGAAGAACACCTAGCGGAGCCACTGCAGCTAGCCCAGATACATGGTGTGTTTCAGTAAGGAAGAACACCTAGCGGAGCCACTGCAGCTAGCCCAGATACAAGGTGTGTTTCAGTAAGGAAGAAAGGAAGAAGCTAGCCCAGATACAAGGTGTGTTTCAGTAAGGAAGAACCCCTAGCGGAGCCACTGAAGCTAGCCCAGATACATGGTGTGTTTCAGTAAGGAAGAACACCTAGCGGAGCCACTGCAGCTAGCCCAAATACATGGTGTGTTTCAGTAAGGAATCAGGTGATCTTGGTGAGGGGAGCAGAGCACACCCCTGGACAGTTCTGTTGTAGGAGAGAAAGATAAGACCAGTCTGATACGGTGGTTATCAAATAATGAGCACAGGGTATGGGCAGATGTATGGCGGTGTGAGTGTGTGTCTCACCGTGGCCTGGGTAGAGCTCTCCGTCAGGTCCCAGAGCAGAGCGTGGTTATCAGCCAGAGAGATCACATGCTTCCCATCTCCCATGGGCTCCCACAGGACACTGCAGCAGAGAGAGACAGAGCGAGGGGGGGTTAGTTCACAGGACACTGCAGCAGAGAGAGACAGAGCGAGGGGGGGTTAGTTCACAGGACACTGCAGCAGAGAGAGACAGAGCGAGGGGGGTTAGTTCACAGGACACTGCAGCAGAGAGAGACAGACGAGGGGGGGGTTAGTTCACAGGACAGGACACTGCAGCAGAGAGACAGACAGAGCGAGGGGGGGGTTAGTTCACAGGACAGCAGCAGAGAGAGACAGAGGGGGGGGTTAGGACACTCAGAGACAGGACACACACATGCATGATGCATGAACACACTTCAGTGAGAGAAAACACAAACACTTATATACAACCACAGTATGATGCGCACACAAGCACTCTCTCTCTCTCTCTCTCTCTCTCTCTCACACACACACACACACAAGCACACACACACACACACACACGACTTGGCCTGCAAGGGCTGCAACTACTGTAACCAAAGTTTATGACCATGATATGACAAGTTTGTAGTCAAATGACCACGATGCAGTATTTACTGCATACGACACACACACACACCCAGTAGATAAGAGCCCCTTCATGTACCTGCTATAGACCTGCTATAGACTGATTAGTCCTTAGTTCTAGTGGTGATAAATGAGACTGGTCCAACCCCTCTGAGTCATTCATCAGGGCAGAGCAACACAACATAAAGCCTCCACTGTGCTGTGTGTGTGGGAGGGATAAAGGAATGGAAGAGGAGGAGGGAGGGACAAAGTTAGTCTTTCTCAGGATTTCATCCAACTCTGTAACTTGCTTCCATCTCTTGTGAGGGGATAGGGGGAAGAGAGGGGCAGAGGGAAAAGGAGAGAGCGAAGAGTAGAAGAGTTTATGGAGGTTGTAAATACATGGATGAGTGGGACAGTTTTTACTGCCCTACCAAGGTGTTAGAAGTCACAGGCCTAGGACACAAATAGGCAGGCAGGCAGGCAGGCAGGCAGACAGACAGACACACACCAGCCAAGGAGCTTTCTGTCCCTCTCCTTCTCTCTCATTCATTTATTCTATAAAAACAGCTCCAATCTGAAGTGACCGATGTTTCCTCCGACACATTGGTGTGGCAGGCTTCCGGGTTAAGTGGGCACTGTGTCAAGAAGCAGTGTGGCTCGGTTGGGTCGTGTTTCGGAGGACGCACGGCTCTCGACCTACCACTCTCCTAAGTCCATACGGGAGTTGCAGCGATGAGACAAGACACTAATTAGAAATTGGATACCATGAAATTGGGGAGAAAAAGTTTTAAAAATATATATAAATATATATCAATAAATAAACAGACCACAAATTTATCAAATCAAACTTTAGTTGTCAAAATATTTGTCAAGTGTAGACCTTACTGTGAAAGGCTTACTTACAAGCCCTTAACCAAAAATGCAGTTAAAGAAGGTGTATAAAGAAGAAAATATTTACCAAATAAACAAAAGTAAAAAATAAAAAGGAACACAATAACGAGGCTATATACAGGGGGTACCGGTACCGAGTCAGTGTGTGGGGGTACAGAAAACAGGTAATTTGACGAGATGTTCAGGAGTCTTATGGCTTGGGGGTAGAAGCTGTTAAGAAGCCTCTTGGACCTAGACTTGGCGCTCCGGCATCGCTTGCCGTGCGGTAGCAAAGACACAGCTTATTATATAGGTCCTGTATTGCAGGAAGCTTGGCCCCAGTGATGTACTGGGCCGTATGCACTACCCTTCCTTGCGTCCTATGGTCAGATGCCGAGGAGTTGTCATACCAAGCAGTGATGCAACCGGTCAGGATGTTCTCGATGGTGCAGCTGTTAAACTTTTTGAGAATCTGGGGAACCATGCCAAATCTTTTCAGACTCTTGAGGGGGAAAATGTTTTGTCGTGCCCTCTTCACGCCTGTCTTGGTGTGTTTGGACCACGATAGATCATTGGTGATGTGGACACCGAGGACCTTGAAACTCTCGACACGCTCCAACAGCCCCGTTAATGTTAATGGGGGCCGAGTCGGCCCAACTATTCCTGTAGTCCACAATCAGCTCCTTTGTCGTGCTCACATTGAGGGAGAGGTTGTTGTCCTGGCACCACACTGCCAGTTCTCTGACCTCCTCCCTATAGGATGTCTCATCGTTGTCGTGATCATGCCTGTTGTGTCGTCAGCAAACTTAATGATGGTGTTGGAGTCGTGGGTGAACAGGGAGTACAGGAGGGGACTAAGTACACACCCCTGAGGGGCCCCAGTGTTGAGGATCAGAGTGGTAGATGTGTTGTTGCCTATCCTTACCACCTGGTGGCAGCCCGTAAGGAAGTCCAGGATCCAGTTGCAGAGGGTGGTGTTTAGTCCCAGGTTACCTTCGCTTTCTTGGGCACAGGGACTATAGTGGTCTGCTTGAAACATGTCGGTACTACTGACTCTGTCAGGGAGAAGTTGAAAATGTCAGTGAAGACACTTGACAGTTGGTCTGCGCATGCATTGAGTACACATCCTGGTAATCCATCTGGCCACACGGCTTTGTGAATGTTGACCTGTTTAAAGGTCTTTCTCACATCGGATAGCGAGAGCGTTATCACACAGTCATCCAGAACAGCTTGTACATGCTTCTGTGTTGCTTGCATAAATAAGCATAAAAGGCATTTAACTCGTCTAGTAGGCTCTCGTCACCGAGCAGCTCGCGTCTGGGTTTCCCTTTGTAGTCCGTAATAGTTTTCAAGCCCTGCCACATCCGACGAGCGTCAGAGCCGGTGTAGTAGGATTCAATCTTAATCTGTATTGACGCTTTGCTTGCTTGATGGTTCGTCTGAGGGCATATCGGGATTTCTTATAGGCATCCAGATTAGTGTCCCGCTCTTGAATGCGGCAGCTTTAGCCTTTAGCTCGATGCGGATGTTGCCTGTAATCCATGGCTTCTGGTTGGGATATGTACAGTTGAAGTCAGAAGTTGACATACACTTAAGTGTGAGGCATTAAAACTCGTTTTTCAAACACTCCACAAATTTCTTGTTAACAAACTATAGTTTTGGCAAGTAGGTTAGGACATCTACTTTGTGCATGACAAGTCATTTTTCCCAAAATTGTTTACAGACAGATTATTTCACTTATAATTGACTGTATCACAATTCCAGTGGGTCAGAAGTTTACATACACTAAGTTGATTGTGCCTTTAAACAGCTTGGAAAATTCCATAAAATGATGTAAAGGCTTTAGAAGCGTCTGATAGGCTAATTGACTTTATTTGAGTCAATTGGAGGTGTACCTGTGGATGTATTTCAATCCCTACCTAAAATTGTAGACCTCCACAAGTCTGGTTCATCCTTGGGAGCAATTTCCAAACGCCTGAAGGTACCACGTTCATCTGATAAACATCATGGGACCACGCAGCCGTCACACCGCTCAGGAAGGAGACGCGTTCTGTCTCCTAGAGATGAACATACTTTGGTGCAAAAAGTGTAAATCCATCCCAGAACAACAACAAAGGACCTTGTGAAGATGCTGGAGGAAACAGGTACAAAAGTATCGATATCCACAGTAAAACGAGTCCTATATCGACATAGCCTGAAAGGCCGATCAGCAAGGAAGAAACCACGGCTCCAAAACCGCCATAAAAAAGCCAGACTACGGTTTGCAACTGCACATGGGGACAGAGATCATACTTTTTGAAATGTCCTCTGGTCTGATGAAACAAAAAAATAACTGTTTGGCCATAATGACCATCGTTATGTTTGGAGGAAAAAGGGGGAGGCTTACAAGCCGAAGAACACCATCCCAACCGTGAAGCACGGGGGTGGCAGCATCATGTTGTGGGAGTGCTTTGCTGCAGGAGGGACTGGTGCACTTCACAAAATAGATGGCTTCATGAGGAAGGACAATTATGTGGATATATTGAAGCAACATCTCAAGATGTTCATGAAGTCATAGCTTGGTCGCAAATGGGTCTTCCATTTCTCCGTCAGGAGGAAGTTAAACAATTTAAAGGCAATGCTACCAAATACTAATTGAGTGTATGTAAACTTCTGACCCACTGGGAATGTAATGAAAGAAATAAAAGCTGAAATAAATAACTCTACTATTATTCTGACATTTCACATTCATAAAATAAAGTGGTGATCCTAACTGACCGAAGACAGGGAATTTTTACTTGGATTAAATATCAGGAATTGTGAAAAACAGAGTTTAAATGTATTTGGTGTATGTAAACTTCCGACTTCAACTGTACGTATCATCAATGTGGGGACGACGTCGTCGATGTGCTTATTGATGAAGCCGATGACTGAGGTGGTATACTCCTCAATGGCATTGGATGAATCCTGGAACATATTCCAGTCTGTGCTTGCAAAACAAGCATAGCATCTACGTCATCTGACCACTTCCCTTTGAGCTAGACACGGGTACCTCCTGCTTCAGTTTTTTGCTGTGAAGCAGCAATCAGGATAGAACTATGGTCAGATTTGCCAAATGGAGGGCAGGGGAGAGCTTTGTATGCATCTCTGTGTGTGTAGCAAAGGTGGTCTAGAGTTTTTTATCCCACTGGTTGCACATATGACATGCTGGTAAAAAATGTTTTTTAAGTTTGCCTGTATTAAAGTCGCTGGCACTAGGCGCACCGCTTCTGGGTGAGCATTTTCTTCTTTGCTTATGGTCTTATAGAGTTGGTTGAGTGCGGTATTGGTGCCAGCATCGGTCTGTGGTGGTAAATAGACGGCTACAAATAATACAGATGAGAACTCTCTTGGTAGATAGTGTGGTCTACAGCTTATCATAAGGTACTCTACCTCAGGCAAGCAATAGCTCGAGACTTCTTTTATATTGGACATTGCACACCAGCTGTTATTGACAAAAAGACACACACCCCCACCCCTTGTCTTACCAGACGTAACAATTGGCTACACTTAAACTCCTTAAAATCATCCTCAGCTCTCGCATCTTCCAAAATATTTGGAACCAAGGACTGATCCAATCCACAAAAGTGGAGACAAATTTGACCTCAATAACTAGCAGGGCATATGCGTCAACAGCAACCTTGGGAAAATCTTCTGCATTATCATTAACAGCAGACTCGTACATTTCCTCAGCAAATGTCAAATTGGGTTTTTACCAAATTTGCATACGACAGACCATGTATTCACCCTGTACACCCTAATTGACAACCAAACAAACCAAAACAAAGGCAAAGACTTCTCATGCTTTGTTGATTTAAAAAAAAAGCTTTCAACTCAATTTGGCATGAGGGTCTGCTTTACAAATGGATGGAAAGTGGTGTTGGGGGGCAAACATACAACATTATAAAATCCATGTACACAAGCAACAAGTGTGTAGTTAAAACTGGCAAAAAAAACACACATTTCTTTCCACAGGGCCAGAGGGTGAGACAGGGATGCAGCTTAAGCCCCAACCTCTTCAACATATATACCAACGAATTGGCGAGGGCACTAGAACGGTCTGCACCACCCAGCCTGGTAGAATCTGAAGTAAAATGTATACCGTTTCCTGATGATCTGGTGCTTCTGTCCCCAACCAAGGACGGCCTACAGCAGCACCTAGATCTTGTTCCAAAAAAGGTCCAGTTGCCAGGACCACAAATACACATTCCATCTAGACACCGTTGCCCTAGAGCACACAAAAAACTATACATAACTCGGACTAAATATCAGCACCACAGGTAACTTCCACAAAGCTGTGAACGATCTGAGACAAGGCAAGAAGGGCCTTCTATGCCATCAAAAGGAACATAAAATTTGACATAACAATTAGGATCTGGCTAAAACACTAGAATCAGTTATAGAACCCATTGGCCTTTATGGTTGTGAGGTCTGGGGTCTGCTCACCAACCAAGAATTCACAAAATGGGACAAACACCAAATTGAGAATGCATGCAGAATTCTGCAAAAAATATCCTCTGTGTACAACGTAAAACACCAAAAATTACATGCAGAGCTGAATTATGCCGATACCTGCTAATGATCAAAATCCAGAAAAGAGCCGTTAAATTCTACAACCACCTAAAAGCAAGCGATTCCCAAACCTTCCATAACACAGCCATCACCTACAGAGAAATGAACCTAAGCAAGCTGGTCCTGGGGCTCTGTTCACAAACGGACCCCATAGAGCCCCAGGACAGCAACACAATTAGACCCAAACAATTCATGAGAAAACAAAAAGATAATTCCTTGACACATTGGAAAGATTTTACAAAAAAAACAGAGCAAACTAGAATGATTTTTGGCACTAAACAGACAGCACACAGTGGCAGAAAACCTGACCACTGTGACTGACCCACAATAAAGGAAACCTTTGACTATGTACAGACTCTGTGCACACTGCCCACAAAATGAGATTGAAACTGAGCAGCACTTCCTAACCTCCTGCCAAATGTATGTATTATGTTTATTATAACTTTTGTGAGTGTAATGTTTACTGTTCATTTTGTATTGTTTATTATCCATTTCACTTGCTTTGGCGATGTAAACATATGTTTCCCATGTCAAAAAAGCCCCTTAAATATACATTGAATTTTTAGAGAGAGAGAGAGAGAGCGAGACAGAGAGATCCTTTATGACGCCAGTGAGGGTCTCTTATTAAAGAATATAAGTTATGTGCATTTGAACTTGAGCGGCATGGCATCCTGGTAGGGAGGGAATATGTAAATACATGGAGGACTGCTGGGGAAGGGAGTTTATAGCTCAGACAGTATAGGACAAGATGCCTGCCTTCTTCCTTCTCATGAGATTGTTTCCTTGTCTGCTTTGCATTCAGATGAGTTTAATTCGATAGCAATAGATGCACACACTGCTCATGGTATTAGACTGGTCTGCTTTGGGGAATAGAGACACACAGAGAAATCAGTTTGTCTTGGCTACAGAGTTACATTGAGGGATCAGTAGCATAAAGCTATAAGTCCAAGGTAAGGCCAAGAGAGAGAGAGAGAAAGGAACTAAGAAAAAGGGGATGAGAGGGAACAACGTAAAATGTGTGTGTGTGTGTGCAGGATTAAAAATCAGCCATGCCGTGTTAGTGTACAATTGAAGACGGGTCGCCACGGCCGCTCACATTACTGACAGTATTGACTGGCCTGCATGACTATCTGGCTGTCTGGGCTCCCATTGGGCTAACATTGATTGCTAACAGTCCCTTGGAGTGCAAATCACACTCTGTGATAAATCCCCCCACCCCTCCAATAACACACAGGCATACACACACCGTCCACATAGGCTCCACACTCATAGACAAACACACCCCTGTCCAAATAGGCTCCACACTCATAGACATACACACACCCCTGTCCACATAGGCTCCACACTCATAGACATACAACAAAACAAACTTTACCCCCCCCTCCTGTCACCCCACAGCATAGACAATAAAACCGTGTGTCTGTTGAGCTTCATGATTCCTCAAGGTGCTCACCCAGGCCCTGATTGGTCCTAATCGCTCCAAGGGAATCGATTCCTGAGCCTGGTGCTGCTCCAAGTCGAAATTAGGTGCTTGGCTCCCCAAAGCAGGGGAGAGAAATATATTTATATATATTTAAAGCTTTGTTTGTTTCTTCAATCCAGGCACGCTTCACAACATGACACTAGCCAAAATGTTTGTCCACCCAGACTAAGGAGGGATATGGTGGCTGAATATAAGAGATGTGGTGGAGGATGGTGGGACAGGCATAAAGGACGTACAGACAGACAGACTCTCACATACTCCTTCCATCACACACTAGCAGACTGACACACTCTCGCTCAAACAAGGCTTCACACACACACACACACCTGCTGATTGCTGTACTCCTGCCAGTGTAGTCAGAGCGAGCGGGGGCTGCAGCCTGAAAGAGATGGACGAGGTGGGTACCAAACCAAAGCCATCCCTTTCTCAGAGCCAATACAACAAAGCAAAGGATACAAGGCTCACATAGCAAACAGAACACATACACAGATATAGAAACAGAAACATGCCATTCAGAATGTTGCAGCTCTGAGGATGTCAGACACCAGAATCATCAATCTCCTCCTCAGTCACACCTCACCCACCCTTGGATCTTCATCAACAGAAGGCTATTACACACACACACACACACACACACACACACACACACACACACACACACACACACACACACACACACACACACACACACACACACACACACACACACACACACACACACACACACACACACACACACACTCTCTAAAATAAGAAAATACTGCTCAGGGAAGACTCAAAATGGAAACATGTCATTTGAAATGCTAAAATGCATCATTTTTT